>NC_143586.1:171419761-171607999 GCF_048544385.1 Mastigoproctus giganteus | reverse complement strand
TTAGAAAACAAACTGTCGTGAACTGTTTTGTAAAGTCTGGCTTCTCAAACGCAAAAATTGAAGTTGTGAACAGCAATGTGGAGTACCAAGAAGAACGAGAACTTCAACATCTATTGATAATGTACGATACTTCCGCTACAAGTGACCCTGGCTACAAAGATATAGACTCGAACCTCACTACAGAAGATGGTGCTCTAGATATCAATGACATTATCATCGATATTTTTCAAGAAGTTCCTCATGAGGATGAAGAAATGGAAGGAGGTTCTTCTGTCGAAGAACATATTAACGACGAACTACCGATGAAAATAGAAGCACTCGTACAAATCAATTGTTTAAAAATGTTTTCCGCCGCTGAAGAAGATACTAAAGGACTTTCGATGGTTTCTTCACTCCAAACAAATGTTGAAAACAAAATTATCAGCCGGAAGAAGGTGCAGAAGAAAATAAGTGATTACTGTATGTATTTTTCTTAAGATAAAGTCATAATATGCATAGCACAATTGTATATTATTTACAAAAATATTGTGCAAAATCTGTATATATTTTAATTTAATTTTACATTAAACGTTTAACGATTTTTCTTTCTTTCTTTTTTTTTTTCCTCCCTCAGACTTGTTAGCGGACACATTTTCGTTCCCCATGGCTGTCCGTTAAAGGGAAGTTTCACTGTAAATATTGCACCATACTTACCCCTAATGTATGGATACCACCCCTTTATAACCTGGTGTTATGCATATGTGGTGTGTTGCGTGTAAGTTTATAATAAGTTTGGAAATTTTACTTTTAAAATTTAATTTGCCTCGAACGTGGTTTAATTGAAAATTTATTTCTACACATACAGAAAAAATACATATGTTTGTATGTAAATAATTATAAACTTCTTTATTTCTTACTACAACTTGATGCTTGATGGCGTTTCGATTCTGATAAAGTTTGTAGCCTTGGAGAAAAATTACTAGAAACAATCTTCGTCACGGATTGTAGATGCTCATCGGTCAGTCGGGTTCTTTTCTTTGGCTTATTAATTTTCAACTGCAAAAAAAACTGTTCACATATAAATGTACTCCCAAACAAAGCGATTATTCTTATTACAAAAATTCGTAACTGAGGGTATTTATGTTTTGACAAGTACGAATAAAAGTTAATCAAATCTGTATCTTCAAATCTTTGAATAAGATTTATATCACACTGTAAATTAATTAGCTCCATTTTTAGATTTTCTGGTGCGTTATTCATGTTCGTTTTTAATGGTAATGAAAATAATGTAAAATCGGACTCCAAATCATTAAAATCTTTCTTCAAATTCTTGTCATAATAATGCTATTTTTCTTGCATATTCTTGAGATTTTTCATTTGAAATAATAGGGCAGGATTTTAAGATGTACGAAATTTTGATTCCAGTTGTGTTTCCCATAATTGCAATTTAACTTTAAAAGCTTTAATACAAGCATACATGTCAGTGATAAGTTTATTCTTTCCTTGCAGCTCTTTATTGAGAATATTTAAATGGCCAGTTAAGTCAACAAGAAATGCTAAATCTGTTATCCCTGTATCATTATGTAGCTCGTCGATGGTTTTATTTTTTTGTATCATGAAAATTTTGATTTCACTTATTAAATCAAAAAATCGTTTTAATACAGCTCAACTTTACCACCTCACCTCGTTATAATAAATCATTTCTCCATACTCACTTTCAATTTCTTCAAGCAGTGCAACAAATTCTCGATGATTCAGAGCTTATCCACGGATAAAGTTTACTGTTTTAGTTACTGTTTCCATAACATTATCCATCTGCAAACTTTTGGCACAAAGTGCTTCTTGATGAATAATGCAATGTATAGTGCAAAAATTATTTTGAAATTTTTCTTCTTTCACTATATTTCTTAATTTTGCTGCTACTCCATTTTTTTTTTTTACCAACCATAGCAGCTGCACCATCACTTGCAAATCCAACTATTTTATCCCAACTTAATTTATATTTATCTATTACAGTTTTTATTTCAGAAAAAATATCCTGTGCACCAGTTTTTCCTTTCATAGGAATTATTTCCAATAATTCCTTAATTACTTCTACTTCAAATTCATCAGTAACACCTTGTACAAAACCAGAAAGTTGTGCTATATCTGTGATGTCAGTACTCTCATCAACTGCTATTGAGAATGCTGCAAAATCTATACTTTTTTCTTTTAACTGACATCGTAAATCACTAGCGATTTTGTTAATACGTTCCGCTACCGTGTTGGCTGACAAACCAATATTTTTAAATAATTGTTGTTTGTCAGGACAAAAGTTCAGCAGACTTAATCAAACAATCTTTAAGGAATTCGTCATCAGTAAATGGTTTTGATCGTTTTGCAATGATGTGCGCGAGAGAAAAACTTGCATGAACTGTTGCTTCACTGGATTTATTTGCTGCAGTAAAAAAATTGTTGCTGTAAGCCAGATTTCAGAAACTATAACTTTTCTTCCCTCAATTTGCCTTCCAACATTTCAAATTTTTCTTTATGATTCGTTTCATAATGGCGACGTAAATTGTATTCTTTTGGAACTGATATTCCCTTATTACAAATAAAACATACAATTTTGTTGCGCACAACACCACAAAAGTACATAATTTCCCATTTATCTTGAAAAACACTTCCTTCTTCGTCCACTTTTCTTTTACTCTTTGTTAAAGACATCGCTGCAGTTTAATCTCTTAATTAAAATCACTATTATAATTTTATTTACAACTTTAATTTAACAAGATGAATTTTCGTATGAAAATAACACTCAAAAGTTATGCACAATTCTAAACGATAGGTATTGATATAATGTAGAATCTACATTATATCAATACCTATCGTTTATCTTTAGATCTACATTGTAAATCTAACAACAAGCACAAATAAACAGGTTTTATAAGCCATACGTTAGTTTGTCTCCATCTATATAGCAATATGAACTGTGCATCCAGCTAACCAACTAGTGACTGACTCAAGGAAAATATATATCAGAAGTACCAACTCAATAGAAAAAATCGGAAACACCACAATACTGAAGCGCCACCAACTGTTGGCTGGCGAACTAAATTTACTGATTGTACCGACGTGGGAAGTTCTCCCACCTTACCCCAGTCATGTGGCCTGGCATACAGTGACAAAGACAAAGCCCCAACCTATTCATTTTATCTCTTTTTCCTTCAATAGCAGTTGCGCACATACATGTCATATCTCTATGTCTCTAAAACTATAAGCACCGTATTTACAACAAATACATAACTTAAATTGCTTCGGGGGCCGGATGCATCCTGCAGGCCGCCAGTTTGAGACCACTGATATATTTAACCAAAAAATTGACAGGTTGCAAATCTCATTGTCACTTCAGTGGTTCATACAAGGGACAATGTGATATAAATGACAGGATCAACTGGTTTCTGTATTTCAATAAGTTCAAGAATTTATTATTGAAATACAGGTATGGAAACGTTAGAGCAATAAAAAGTACTGAAGCCTATAACAGCTACAAAGTGATCTGTAATAGTGCCACAGAAAAGATTATGCTAGCAAAGGCAGATTATGAGAAATCGCTGGCAAAGAATGGGGATGAGGAATTCTTCACATGTATAAATACAAAGAAGAGAAGGACAAACAAGATCGGACACATATAATGGATGTGGAATAGTATTAGATACTCCAGCTGATGTTGCAGATGAACTCAACAGTTACTTTGCATCAATATTTGCAGAAGAAAAACCCTTTTATATCAAAGAGAAATTATGGGAGTGAAGTTGAAATATATGTAATTAATGATATTGAAATTTCACATCATTATTTAGTGAAAAAACTTTCAAGTCTATAGGCCAGTAAGTCTCACTCTATAATCTTAAGGAAGGCAGCAAGTGAGTGCATTGAACCATTGAGACTAATTATGAGAGCATCACTGGACTTGAGAGATTCTGTTGGATTGGAAAAGTGTCAATGTATCTGCAATACATAAGGGCAGTTATAAGAGTGAAGTGGGAAATTACTGGCCAGTCAGTTTAACTTCAGTGGTAGAGAAAATCATGGAGGCAATGATCAAAGGGGGAATTCAGGATCATTTAGATATAAATGGAATTCTGAAGGATACTCGGCATGGTTTTGTAAAGGGAAAATCATGTTTGACTAATCTGGTTAGCTATTTTGACAGTGTCACTCAAAAGCTGGACTTTGGGAATAATTTCAACATTATTTGGATTTCGGCAAAGCATTTGACTCAGCCCCATGAGTGGTTACTTTATAAGCTGGAACAGGTTGGAATCACAGGGGAAATCCTTAGATGGATAGCAGGATGGTTTCAGGGCAGGAGGCAGAGGATTGCAGTAAATGGTTATTCCTCTGATTGGGTTGATGTAAGAAGTGGAGTTCCCTAAGGATCAGTATTAGGACCACTGTTGTTTTTGATTTTCATAAATGACATTGATTAAGGGATAGAGGATATGATGTCTAAATTTGCAGATGATGTAGAGATTAGTAGAGTAGTTAATGATCACAGCCAAGCAGAGCTTCTTCAGAGTGACCTAGATAGACTTCGGGGATGGTCAGAAAAATGGCAGCTATGCTTTTTTCCAACAAAGTGTAAGGTATTACACCTTGGGAACAGTAACCACAAAATAATTTATACACTTTGTGGAGTTGAACTAAAGCCAGTAGTGGGTGTTATGATATAGTCAGATATGAAGTACTCTGAGCATTGTAGACAGGTTGCAAGGAAGGCCCATGGTATCCTGTCGATGATTTATTGAAAATTTGATAGTAGAGATAAGACATCATAATCCCATTATATAGGTCTATTGTTAGACCACACTTGGAATACTGTGTTCAAGTATGGAGACCGCACCTAAAGAAAGACATTAAGCTTCTTGAAAGGGTCCAAAGATGGGTAACTCTCCTGGTGAATATGTGGGCTGCAGAGCTTGGAAACTTGGCACCTCAGAGGAGACTTGGTTGACGTGTTTAAGGCTCTGAGGCATAAGTAAAATGAATGAGGACGAAGTTTTCATGGTTATAAATGATTCTAGAACTTGGTGACATAAATTCAAGTTACTGCGGAGGAGATGTTTAGACTGGACTGTAGGAAGTTTTATTTTAGCCAGCAAGCTATAAATTAATGGAATAAGTTACGTACATGGATGGCAGAGGCTGACAGTTTGGGGAAATTCAAATGTCAGCTGGATAGTTACCTACAGGAGAAGAGAAATACATAAATTGTCTATTTCCTTTTCTTTTATTATTTATTTATTTATTTTATTTAATTTTTTTCTAAATATATATATACTTTTTTTTTTTTATGTGAACCCCAAACACGAGAGGTATTAGTACCTATAGTACTTAGTACCGTTCTTGGGTTGGAGGTTGAGAAGACGAAAGAAGATATTTGTTGACATTGGACTTGAACTTCTGTAGATTGTAATTTTCAGGAAATAAGTATGAAGGAAGGTTGTTCCAGAAAACGGCAGTTGAATGAATAAATGAGGAAGATGAAAAGTTGGTTCTGTGGGTTTGAAGTTGGACAGTAAATGGATGTTGGCTGGTGGTGGCACGTGTTCGGACTGTTTTGAAAGAGAGAGAGCAGGAATTATAGAAGCCAATTCAGAAGAACAGTGCCCATGGAAGTATCTGTAGAAGAGGCATGCAGCAGAAACAGTACGTCTATGAGAAAGCGAGTGGAGAGACTCTGTTAGAGATGAATCGTTAATTAACCTAACTGCCCTCTTCTGAATGGAATCAAGAAGCCTGAGAGAGGTTTTGGGGGCACCACCCCAGATGTGGGAATAATATTCCATGGCAGGGCGGATTTGCGATTTATACAGAGTGGGCAGCTATTCAGAAGAAAAGTAACACCGAGAGCGAAAGAGAAAACCATGTTTTTTAGATGCAGAGGAAGCAATATTTGTAATGTGCTTGTGCCAAGAGAGATTAGAAGTCAGGGTAATCCCCAAAAGAGATATATCATTTTGCCTAGAAATCGGAGTGTCACTAAAGATAAGCATAGGAGCAGAAGAATCCTTTTTTCGAGATATAAGACAAGATTTGAGTTTTAGAAGGGTTGAAATCAACTAAGTTGTCTTTGCCCCACTGGAGGCAAATTACCTGAAGATCGGCATTTAAGGAATTGGTAGCAGATTTTTGAGAAGTTGAAGCTGATTGAGCAGGACAAGGTTTCTCAAAATGGAAAGTGGAATGCAATGTGCTATCATCGGCAAAACTATGGATAGGATTTCCAGTCAATGGAAGAAGGTCATTAATATACAAGAGGAAAAGAGTGGGGGAAAGAACTGAACCTTGGGGGACACCAGCATTAGTGGAGAAGTTAGAAGACAGAGAGCCATCTACCATCACCCTCAATGAGCGATCAGAGAGAAAACTGGATAACCAATTACTAAAAACAGATGGAAGCTTGTTTAGAAGGCCTTTATGCCAAACACGATCAAAAGCCTTTGAGATGTCAAGAGCAACTACTTGTGTTTCACCGAACCTTTCCATTGAATTAGTCCATAAATGGGTAACATAAGCCAGAATATCACAAGTGGATCGACACTGACGGAATCCATACTGGCGATCGTTGATCAGACGGAAGGTTTCTAGGTAGTTTAAGAGTTGGCGGTTAATTGATTTCTCCATTACTTTAGAAAGAGTAGAAGTAATTGCAATGGGACCGATAATTGGATGGGAGGGATTTGTCACCCTTTTTAGGAACTGGCTGGATATGAGCAAATTTCCAAGCAGAAGGAAAAACCCCTTTGGAATAAGAAAGTGAAAAAAGGCGGCAAAGAATAGGATTAAGTTCAGGAGCACAGGTTTTGAGAACAAGTGGAGAAATACCATCAGGACCTGGAGCTTTCTTAGCATCAAGATTCATCAAAATCCTTCTGATATCCTTTTGACGGAAGACCACAGGAGGCATTGAATGGAGCGTGTTGGGAATGGTGGAAGGTGTTTTACCAAGATCATTAATACATGAGCTGGAAGAAAAATGGGATGCTGGCAGGTCAGCTTTATCCTTGGCTGAAGTGACAACAGAACCATCTGGTTTGGACAGAGTTGGGAGCAGAGATGGGCAAAAGTTGCGGCCAATAGATTTGGCAAGAGATCAGAATTCTCGGCTGCCATTAGAGCAAGAAGCAAGTTTTCTACTCTTAGCCTGTTCAAACTCTGGTTTGGACTGATTAATAACTGCTTTACAATTGTTGCGAGCTTTGGTGTAGGCAGAAAATGAAACTGAAGAATTAGAAACAAGCCAATTACGATATGCAACATTCTTCTCTTGAACAGCCTTAGCACATTTTTTGGAAAACCAAGGTTTAGATAAAGGACGAGATTTTAAAGTGGAGTGTGGGATAAAGGATTCCATTCCTGCAAGAATAATTTCACTGACACGATCTGAGCAAACGTTGACATCAGAGGTTTTGAAACAGTAATCCGACCAAGGAAAAGAAGAAAAGAAGTCTCGCAGGTCATCCCATTTTGCATTCTTGTAATGCCTAACAACACGAGGTTGGGAATAGCCATGAGATAAAGGTTCCATTGGAGAAGAGACAATCACCAAGTTGTGATCTGAAGTGCCTAAAGGACCTCTCACTTCAACCGTGTACTTAGAGGGGTTGTTTGTGAGAAAAAGATCAAGCATATTGGCTGTATGATTAGGATTGTCCTGTATTCTTGTAGGTAAATGAACAATCTGTGCTAGGTCATTAGTAATTGCAAAAGCCTCAGCATCTCGACCTGCTGGGTCGGTGTGACTAGAAAACGGAAGCCAGCTGGAGTTGTGAACATTAAAATCACCAAGGAAAATTACCTCACTGTTAGGAAAGTTGGACTGGAGAAAGTCAAGTTGCAAAGAGAGGAAGTCAAAGAGCTCCAAGTGATTAGTGGAGTTGGGGGAATAGCCATGAGATAAAGGTTCCATTGGAGAAGAGACAATCACCAATTTGTGATCTGAAGTGCCTAAAGGACCTCTCACTTCAACCGTGTACTTAGAGGGGTTGTTTGTGAGAAAAAGATCAAGCGTATTGGCTGTATGATTAGGATTGTCCTGTATTCTTGTAGGTAAATGAACAATCTGTGCTAGGTCATTAGTAATTGCAAAAGCCTCAGCATCTCGACCTGCTGGGTCGGTGTGACTAGAAAACAGAAGCCAGCTGGAGTTGTGAACATTAAAATCACCAAGGAAAATTACCTCACTGTTAGGAAAGTTGGACTGGAGAAAGTCAAGTTGCAAAGAGAGGAAGTCAAAGAGCTCCAAGTGATTAGTGGAGTTGGGACAATGGTAGAGACAACAGATGAATTTGACACAATGAGGTAGAGAGATTTTAAGCCAGAGAAGATCAAAGAGAGGAGATTCCAAATTGCCAAGTCTCTGACAGAGAATATCAGAACAGACATATGCACAAGTACCACCTTTGAGGCGAAAGGAATCATACAGCGAATAATTTGGGCATCTGAGATGAGCAGTAGTTGAATCAACCGATAACTGAGATTCTGTCAGAAAAAGTACATGGGGTTTGGCAGACTGCAAGTGGAAATGGACATCGTTGAGATTAGAATTGAGACCACGTATATTTGTGAAATGAATTAGGAAGTGCTTGGGAGGTTTAGATCTTTTCGCAGATAAGCTTGCTCTATTAGTTTGACAATTCATTGTGTATTCAATAGTAAGAAAAAGTGGGTGGGACATGCTGTATGAAGTAATGAAATTTTTGGATATGGCGTACACGTGGTAAGAATATACCCAGATCCTTGACATAACGTGGCCTCGACAATGCTCCCCGCATACACACTACTCGGACATGCTCCAGTCACTATCTGGCAGAGTAGAGGTAGCAAGATTATACACTAGCTGATCCGGAAGCCTCCTAGAGAGAGTTACCAATAAGTTCGGTCCCATGTACTAACTAGCAGCCGGCCTGCAAACACCGTTTTAGAGCTGTACCCTCTAAATGTAAGGAATATTGGATCTCACCACGACATTCATCATAACCTCAAAAGTCATCAATCATACTGCATGATGGAAGAGATAGGGAAGGGTTGACCGGAACTTAGCTCTAGAGACTAAACATGGGTTCCACCACTTCAAGCCTCCAATAAGCAAAGGGGTGGTATTTCACCGGTTGATGAGAGTCATCTACCACCTAGTACTGCCTGGTAACATAGAGGGGCGGCGTTCCTCCATGTGGTGTGGGTGCCACACCTCGACCCCTGCTTACGTTGGTTCACACCTGGGCGGTCACTCACCATGTACTTGTGCATGGAGGTTATACCCAGGATTACTAACAGTCCCACCATCGTGTGAAGGGGCAAGCAGAGGATTTGGCTGTCACAGACCGTCCGGACTTCCCCGAAATTGGGCCCACTTGACTTGAGTGTCATCTGAATATCAGTTCCATCACCGTTTTAGACTCCCAGGTAGCAAGTACAGCTTGTCTGGCATATCTGAGAGAATGTCTGTGACAACCTCGAGGACCATATATATATATATATATATATATATATATATATATATATATATATATATATATATATATATTTTTTTTTTTTTTTTGGCTGGTTCAGAATAAGCTATAGGCTTCCTTGCACCGTGTGGCCATTACTAATAATAATTAGCATTAGCAGAGTCATATGATGCAAGAAAGCAAGCTTATACAGCATCAGCAAAAAAAAAAAAAAAAAAAAAACCTTCCCATTTCACCCATCCATTCACTCCAAAAGTTTGTCTAGTCCAGCCTTGAATTTATTTAAGCTGTCAACTTTCTTCCCCAATAACATTTGGTTTCAGCAATCAACCACCCTCTGGCTAAAAGAAAATTTCCACATCTATTCTAGAACTGTCTTTCCTCAAATATACTGAACGTAAGACACTGTTTTTTCTGCTACAATCTGTGTCGAATTAAGTGGTGTAAATGAACCTAAACTCCTTTTTTTTTTTTTTTTTTTTTTTTTTTTTTTTTTACTAGCCGAACATGAAAGTCTATTAAATTTCTGCTGACTTTACTTGCTTGCAAAATGACAAAACAAGTAGAGCCAGCACTGCTAATAAACATGAAGTAGTGGACAGAGCTACATCTGGCCATCATTTGCTGTCACAATAATCCTTGGATAAGAGTCTTGTTTTAAAGTTTAACCTTACCCTCTGTTGCATATTACAGTGTTCTTATGGTTTCTGCTAATTGAAATTTTGAAGGAACTAGTTTTACTAAAAATGTTGGTAAATACTAGGAGTTGGGATTCAAGTTTTTACCAGCAGGTGCAGTGGTGTCTTGTTCTTACTAGTAAAAACAAAATTTTGACAAATGCGTTAGGAGCTTCTTCTTTTTACTAGTAAGATTGTAGTATACCTAGTAGTATTGGTAGTATCGGATTTCGGGTTGTTACCATAACATATACATTCCCTGAATTCACACAAAGACTGACACACTTACTGTGTTTATCGTGGTAAGCAATTTAATGCTGGTTCTTGGCACTGATAAGAGATGTGAGTTAACCTGTTCTCATATTTATACCCTAAGAGCAGTCTTTCTTTTTGAAAGAGAAATATTGGGTGGGAGGAATTAATGCTAAATTTTATTTTTCAGCTAATAAATTATCTAATTCTTGCATTTCTTATTTCAGCAGTCTAGTCCTCAGAGTTCCACGCCACAAAATGGTAGCCTTAGTGGTTCCATTCCAGATTCTCCTCAGTCTGCCAAGAGCTCACATAGCCAGAATGGACCTGCTGCAACCAAACCTGTTGAGAAAACAAATTCTGGAGACCTGAACCTAAACATGAGTGCATCTGAAATGCGTCAACTCTTGGCATCTCGAAAGAAAAGGGATCCCAAAAATACCCCAATGGATATGCGCCAAAAGTATGAAATTGTCCAACAGATGTAATGCAGAATTGAAGGACTTTGGTGTGGAGTGCCATTCTTGTAACACAGTTGCCTTACCTTGTATTGATTCTCATTGATACTTTTACCCTGACAATCTATATTTGTTAAATTTGGTGGTGGAATCTGTTTAAGAACTATTACTGTAAATGGTTAAACTTTCTTCCATTCTTTTTTTATTCCTGTGATTAATTTGAAACTATCTGAAGGTGAAATGAATATTTTACATATTCTGTTTTCTTCCCGGTTCAGCTAATTCATTTGTATTGCTTTGAAGGTTTTGTGTGTGTGTGTGTATGTGTATTCTGAGTAGCTTTATGTGTAAGTGTTATCCAAGTGTACTTATTTGTAATTAGTTTTACTGTTATCCAGGTGCCACGTTCATTCTTTTATATGTTGCCGGATCACTTCAGTCTTTGGAAGTATGCACAATACCAGAATATTTGACACACACAAATCTGGTGTATCAGTGTGAATCTAAGATTACTGTATATCCATGTTTACATATATACACACTTATCATTCTAAAATATGGGGAATTTAGATCTATTCAACTCTTTAAATAGATTCCAAATTTTAGATTTGTTCACTGTTTGAAAATCATAACGTTTAAAGTTTAATGAAATTTTTTAAAATTTATGTAATGAGACATCACACAAGATGGTAATACTGAATATATAAGTAATTCTCTCTCTCTCTCTCTCTCTCTCTCTCTCTCTCTCTCTCTCTTCCCCCCCCCCCCAATCAACAAAATATAAACACTATAAAATAAACCTACAGTGAATTGAATTAAGTTACAGTGTACAATTTTTCAAGCAGATGTGTTGTGGACTACACTCAATATGAGTTAAACAATTGTGCATTATAATTTTATTTCTTCTAATTTTAATTTGTAGTATAGCAAACTTCCTGTTTCATTCATACGCCTTGATTATTCATTATTTGTATATCCAGTAAGAGTTTTAATCTGAAATTATACCTAGAAAATGAAAGTACTATAATTCTAAAATGAACGGGTGTTTCCATTTCTGGAATATTTCATTCCATTTCTATTAGCTCGGTATTTTCTAGGTTTGAGTTTTTTGTTCAGTATTTTAGTGTAATTGGCCTACCATGCCACATGTAAATAAAACTGTTAATTACTTTACAGTATCCATTTGTATTCTAATCTTAAACAGGTAACAGTAGTCCACATTATAAAAGAGCTTACTTAGCTTTTCTGATGTTTCTGACAAAGTATGTATTTGAAGTACATTATATTCAAATTAACTGAAGTATAGTGTTGAAATATATGTTATATAATCTTGTAAGTTTACTAACAATGTATGTTACAGAGATATTGTTTTTGAAAAAATTTAAGTGCATTTTAAGATAAGTATTTTGTATCTTAAATGAATTTTACTTGTTCTGAAATTATATGCGCACACATTTGTTAAATTTATCATTAAAAGTGCCTTGGTCACTATTCATAAATTTTATAATCAGTGAGCCTGGAAATATTACATGTATCTGCATACATACAGCTTGATTATGCTCCAAAATGATTATTTAGTTACCAAGTGATTCTGAGTTTTTAAATTCTAAACTTGTTAGAATACTTGTTCGTAAAGAATCTTTTACATAAGAAATGCTGAATTTTTTTTTTTGTTAAATTTTATAATAGCTTGTGATGGCATATTAGTAGCCCTCCATAAAGAAGGGACCAAACATATCAAGCATACATTTCATTCCAAATACTTTGATTTTCTGAAGTTTATATTTACATAGCCCCTTTCTTAGAAATGTTACCTATTACCTAATGCAATAAAATTGGTCAGTTAATCAGTTATCTGTTATTCTCTGTTGAATGCCTTTAGTGAAAATCATTGCTTTTATATTTTATGAAATAATTTTCACTAGTGCATGAAATATTATATCACAACTTCTGTTTGACTAACACCTTTTATATACATACAGAAATATATATTTTTAGGTGCTGAGTGGTCATTTTACATAAATAAATGTTATGCAGTATATTGCCATAAGTGTCCAGGACCCCTGGAAATTTGGGGGGGGGGGATACACCATTCCTGCCACATATCAGAAATAGTAGTAGTTGTCAGTAGTGGCAAATGAAAGAAAAAGTTTATACTGCATCAGCAAAAAAAAATCCCACATCACCTGTCCATCCCCTCTAAGAATTTGTCTAGTTCTGTGAAATTATTCAAACTACCCACTGGCTGAAAGCAAATGTTTGCACATCTATACTGCAACCATCCTCTCAGTTTATATCCCCTTATGTATTGTCTAAGAAAGAGGAAAGGATACTATCAGCATTTAGCTTACTCAATCCATTCAAAGCCATAAAATACTCTCAGCTCTCCTCGCAGGTGCCTGGTTTCCAGACGCTGTAGTTTGCAGAACTGAAGTCTTTCTTGGCAAGAATACCCTTTTGTTTCCTTTGCCAATTTCATTGCTCTTGTATACACCCAATCCACATCCATCATGAAATGAAGCTTGTAAACCTATATACAGTACTCAACAATGTGGCCTAACCACTGCCGTATAAAACTGATTAATCGCCTCCTTATTGCTGATGGAAAAAGTTCTGTATATCATTAACAAAACCCCATAAGCTGTCATGGCAGCTTGCCTGCACTGCCCAGAGAATTTCATGTCTGATTGCTCAGTTAACACCAGTCTTTTCATTCTCCGTTACCCTGATTCTCCATAATTACTTTTTTTTATGTTATTCTGGGATTGCTACTACCATATGCAGCTATTTATTTGTCAATATTAAATTTCAGTTGCTACTTCACAGCTGATCTGCCTAGTTTTTCTAGATCATATTGCAATAGCATTCCCTGATTATTGTCATTAACCATTCAGCCAACCTTCATATCATCTGCAAACTTAAACATTTAGCCTGATATGCCTACATCAATGAATGTTAAAAACAACGATGGGCTAACACTGAAACTGTTGGGACTTCACTAATAACATTAGTTGAAGAAGAGCAGTACCCATTGATAACTACTTTTGTCTTCCACTCAATCATCCCTTTATCCATAGCAGTAACTTGCCCCTAATGCCACACTGCTCCAATTTGTACAGCAATAATTTGCGTGGTACAAAAAAAAAAAAAAAAACTTTTCCAAAATCTAAGTATATGATGTCTAAATTATTTTTTGCATCCATTTCTTTTGTTGCTGCATACAGTATACAGTCCTGCATTACTTCTTTAACCAGTGATGCCATTATTTTCTATGTAACAGAAGTAAAGTTAATGGGTTTATAATTGCTCACTTTACCCTTTACTTCCCTCCCCCCCTTATGAATAGGAGAGACATTTCCACATCCCCAGTTCATAGGACTTCCCCTTCCAAAGATGCTATCACAAAATATGGCTAGAGGCTTACTTATCTGTTTTGCTGCTTCCCTTGATATAAGTGGATAGATTCCATCAGCTCCAGATGCCTTGTTTACTGTTAGTTTCAACAGTTACTCTTACAATTTCTTCTCAGTTATCACAAAATCATTTAATTTCATAGAATTTGATATACTTCTAGCAGCCTCATCCCAAAAAAAAATTACTCCTGTGTAAATGTTTATGCAAAATGTCAATTTACTTCTCGGCAACCTGTGCAGCATCAGCAACATGAGTGAAGTCATTCATATCTGTGCTTCATCCTTGTCCTAGTGTACATAAGTAAGGAAGTCTTTTCTACTTTTCTTTAGTTCTTTGCCAGAGTCTTGTAATCTGTCTTAGCTTTCCTAATCCCCATTTGTGACTTGATTGCAGACTAGTTTTTATCTACTGTAGGTTTCTGTATCGCCTGATAATTTATAAACATCCCATGCATTTTTAAGGTGTATTTGCATATGCCTATAATAGACAATATATGCCTATTGTCTTTATCATGTCCCTCCATAAATAATAACTCAACTCCCAGTGGAGGATTTTCATGAAATTTTATATTTGGGCCTTTTAAAAGTGTGGTAAGCCATTCCACATTTTGTTAAAATTATACAAATAAAAATCTGACAATTATTTCTTTTTTCCATACAATTTGTATGTATAAAAGAAATTTGTTGATTAAATGTAATTTTTACACAGTATTGTTAGCTTCAGATACTCTGAATGCTTCACGTGAATCTTTGTAAGACTCACAAATGGGTATTGCTTGTGAAGAGACTTTTTTTTATATATATATATATATATATATAAGAGAGAGAATGAAAAGTGACTTAAATTATATGGGAGGAGAGTAATAAATATTATACTGTTTTAATTAAATTAAATTGCTAAGTTTAGAGAATGTAAAACTATAGTTTTAAGTTTTCTATAAAATTATCGTAGTAATTAATAAGAAAATTCGATAATTGTAGATTACTTAAAATACTATTTATAATTGACTTAATATGATAGCATAGCTTAATTTATTATTGTACTCACCTTTTTTTATAATCTGCAATTGATGTTTGAATAGGGTGGATGATAATTTAAATTAGGAGTAAGTAAGTTGGGGTTTAAAAACATAAGTTAAAATATGCGCAAGGAAGTAGAAGTGCACGTCTTCATCCTTGGTTGTCAATATTAAAGTTGAAAATAAATGTTTAATACTGGAGGCCAATAGCCATAAGAAGTGGCTTTCGTTATCCACGTCTTCAGTTGGCAATGATGGGTTGAGAGTGAACGTGTGTATTTAAGAAAGCTAAGTTTCCATGATGCTCCTGGTTACATGTGGAAATCTCAGGTGCATGAGATTCCAAGCCGGTGCAATGTTGTAAGGTAGTTTGGTGTTTAATACTTGGAGATTGGAATGGCGATGGAACCATTCTATGACTAGGGCTTCATATTGGAAGATTTTAAAACTGTATTTTAATTTGATAATGGGAATGGCTGAGTCTACTTAAGGGGGTGTGATTGTGAGATTAAACATGTGATGCTAGTTCTGTGTTGGTTTGGCCTGTCTTAAAACTATTGTAGTGGTAGTACGCATGTGTGTTTGATGTTTTAATAGAACCATATTTTGAAGTTGTGCTACCAATGTAACATGCATTGCAGTTAGGTTGACATTTTATTAGGTAAATACTATTGTTCATATCGCCGATATGATATATTTGTGTGTCTTTGTATTAGCATTAGCATTAGTAGAGGCATTTGATGCAAGAAAGCAAGCTTATGCAGCATCAGCCAAAAAAAAAAAAAAAAAAAAAAAACCACTTCCACTTCACCCCTCTGTTCGTTCAAAATACCTGTCCAGCTGAGCCTTAAACTTATTTAGGCTATCAACCTCCACCACAAGGGATGGAAGTCTGTTCCACCAACCAACCACCCGCTGGCTAAAGGCAAATTTCCGCACGTCTATCCTACATCTGTCTTTCCTCAATTTGAATTTATGCCCTCTCAGGTGATTTTTCTGAGCTAGAGGAAGAATCCCATCAGCATTGAGCATGCTTAAACCATTCAAGGCTTTATACACCTCTATCAGATCACCTCGCTGGTGCCTAGTCTCCAGACACTGTAATTTGCAAAACTTAAGCCTTTCTTCGTAAGAGCACCCCTTTGTTCCATTCACTAATCTTGTTGCCCTTCTCTGTACTCGTTCCAGCAGCTCTACGTCCTTCTTGAGTATGAATTAAATAATGAGCCAAGTTTATTATAAGTTGAGAATGTGAGGGTGATGTCGGTAGCTTTGAATGTGCGGCGGAACTGATTGTAAAAATTACGTTTGGGTGGATTGTTAATATTATTTTGGACGGTGAAAATGGTTTGTTGAATTAATTGAGTAGGGTACCTTCTAGATATGAATTTTGTTGTAAGATATTGAAGTTCATGATTGAGATCGTTTTGTGTAGAACTGTATTTTATAGCATTGTAGATCTGATTATAAAGAGCGGCTTTTTTTATGTTAAGGGGGTGGTGCGAATCAAAATGTAGGTACTTCCAGTATGGGTATTTTTTCTAAAAATTCTTGTTCCTAGTTTGGTGTCATTCCTATATATGGTGAGGTTCAGAAAATTAATTTGTCCATTTTCTTCAAGTTCCTAAGGTGTATTTTAATCTATTGTGTACTGAATTGAATTTAATGAAAAGATCGTCTATTGTGGATTTTAATGATAATTTTAAAATCCAGTTTTAAAATCTTCCAATATGAAGCCCTAGTCATAGAATGGTTCTGCTGCCATTCAAATCTCCAAGTATTAAATACCAAACTACCTTACAACATTGCACCGGCTTGGAATCTCATGCACCTGAGATTTCCACATGTAACCAGGAGCATCATGGGAACTTAGCTTTCTTAAATACATGCATTCACTCTCAACCCATCATTGCCAACTGAAGATGTGGATAACAAAAGCCACTTGTTATGGCTATTGGCCTTCAGTATTAACCATTTATTTTCAACTTTAATATTGACAACCAAGGACGAAGATGTGCACTTCTACTTCCTTGCGCATATTTTAACTTATGTTTTTAAACCCCAACTTACTTACTCCTAATTTAAATTAAAATTATCATCCACCCTATTCAAACATCAATTGCAGATTATAAAAAAAAAAAAAGGTGAGTACCATAATAAATTAAGCTATACTATATTAAGTCAATTAATAAGAAAATAAATCCATTTAATTAAAAATATCGAACACTCGTGAAACGTAATGCACTGTGTACATTAACTTATTTTTCTCAGCCAAGAGTCTCATAAGTTCATCTGATATCCATGTGGGTCTAAGCCTTGAATGATATCTCTAAATTCAATTAAAAACTCTAGTAGTTTCTGTGATTGCTTTCTATTTAGAATTTTCTGTAGTGACATTATCAGTTGGTCTCACTGAATACAATTGAAAAACTGCCTCTGATCTTTGTTATTACCTTTTATGAAAGCAAAATCCCTTGACAGTGGTTCTTTTATCTGCAGATTTGTAATGCACAGAATTGTTGTTTGTTTGGTTGGTTGGTTTTTAGGAGCATTAGCAACTAAGGCCATATATGCACAGAGTTGCTGCTAGATAATCAGATTTTTTGGAAGGGATGCAGCACAAAAACTAAACATTACAGCACGCAATGCACAGCTTTGACTGGCACCTCCATAGCCAGGTGGGAAGGAGCAGCAGTGCGTAGCACACGCTTCTTGATTAGACCGGGGTTCGAGTCCGTCACCACCAAATACGAAGGATGCGGAAAGGTCAGGGAATGACCACCGCATATCCCGGAGCAATATGGCCTTAGTTGCTAATGCTCCTAAAAACCAAATAACAAACAAACAGCTTTGACTTTCCTGGTACACAACTCATTCTAACTGGTTCCTGGAATGTGGGAAAATTTATTTCATGGATTGAATCATAGTACATGGCTTTCTGATTTGATCACCATGTTTGGGTCTGGCAAATGGTTGGATAACATACTTGCCAGAGTCATCCATACAAATTTGGTGGCGCCTCCGTAGCCAGGTGGGAAGGAGCAGCAGTGCGTAGCACACGCTTCTTTATTAGACCGGGGTTCGAGCCTGTCACCACCAAATACGGAGGATGCGGAAAGGTCAGGGAATGACCACCGCATATCCCGGAGCAATATGGCCTTAGTTGCTAATGCTCCTAAAATCCAAATAACAAACAAACAAATTTGGCATATATGTGGTCAACATCTGTCATTGTAATTGTTCTGCATTGTTTGGGCTTGCACTGTGTTTTTGATGGTCCAAGTCCCCTGAAACAATGTTCTTCTTATACTCTAAGACCACATAGTTTATAGTACTTTGCAATCATTTTTATTAGTCACACACTACAGTCATAGTGTGAGCAGATGACTGTCAAGCCATATAATATGGCTAGCCATAAACAATGATGAACTGAAATGTGTGTATTACTGCAATTCTCAGAGCCAGGCAGCCACATTTTCACTCTCCCTAAACTGGTAGCAAAATGGAGAGCTGTTTCAGCATGACAATGCATGTCATACTGCACAACCAGCAGACACATGATTTTGATGACATGGCATTTAAATACTTCATTGGTCTCTGCAGAGCCCTATGGCAGACTAAGTGGAAATGGACATCGTTGAGATTGATGTCCAGTGCAAGGAAGCCTCAGGATTCCTTGCACTGTATGGCTAATAATAAAAACTAATACAATTAAATAAAAGTACTGATTAAATTATTTACTTTATTATAATTCGTATTTTAAAACAAAAATCAAATTCCATATAAAATACCCCAGGGCTCACATCTGGTGAGTTATGGGCTTGGCAAACCCAGAGTCCTGAGCTGGATATCATCATTCTTCGCTTTCTTGGTAATTCCCTTCTCTCTCTCTCTCTCTCTCTCTCTCTCTCTCTCTCTCTCTCTCTCTCAGGGTAACTCAAATTTTTTTTTTTTGGCTAGTGCAGCATAAGCCTCAGGCTTCCTTGCATCATATGGCTATTAATAATAATAAGTTTAGAGCTATACATTTCAAGATAGGTTATGTAATTATCGTATAAGCCTGGGTTGCCTTCCAACCTGTTTTGTGTGGGACAGTTTCGGATTTTCATTGCCCTGCTTTGTTAAGTGGTCTAATAAAAAAAAATCCCACTTTGAGCTCTTATTTTTTTTATTTTTATTTTTTTTTTATCGAAGTACAGCCAAGTTTAGTGCAGGTAACATGTTAGATAATAATGTGTTAGCACCAAAGCAACTTAAGGTTATTATTATTTTTTTTTTTTTTTATTTCATATGGCAAAATGAGGATACATTTGTAGCAGACAATATTAAAAAATTACAATAAGCCTAAAAACAATATTTACAGAGTAAATTGTAGATAACATTTTGGTAAATTAAAATGTAAAGTCCAGTTTATTCAGAAAATTAATAGCATCGTCAGTAGCACTGTGTAAATCTTGGATGGGTCCTTCAAATCTCCTCTTTGGGCACTCCGTGATGACATGCTGGATAGTCTGAGGCCAATTGTCACAGTCACAGAATGGGTTTTCAGTTTTTCCCCACTTGTGCAGCCAGAACTTGCATCTTCCGTGACTTGTTCGGATTCTATTCAGGGATGTCCATTCCTTTCTTGGTAAGTTGAAACCAGGTACAGTTCTGCATGGATCATTGACTAATAAACCCAGGTGGTTGGGGTTTGAAGTGGCCCATTCTTCACGCCAGGTCTGATCAGCATTAAAATGTGACTGTGACTTAATAAGCTTCTCACCTAGCTTCCATGGAGTGTTCCTAGATTTCAATCTCTCTGGCTTCTGGGGTTTGCAGTCCTGATGTATGGGCAATTGAGGATTTCTGTGACATTTTTGCCATTCTTTCAGCAAAGCTGTTTCTCTTATATGAGGAGTGATGGATGTTAGATAATACTGGTAACCATTTTAAAGGTGTTGATTTAATGGTGCCTGATATTGTCCTCATTGTGTCATTCAGTTGGGTGTCAACTTTTACAGTGTTTGCACTGTTAAGCCATACGGGACAGCAGTATTCTGCAACTGGGTAGACTAAGGCAAGGGCTGATGTTCATAGCACCATTGCATTTGCTCCCCAGCCTGTTCCACTGGTTATTAAGGTTATTATTAATACCTTACAAGTGAAATTAAAAATTGAGTTGTATAAAGTTAAGAAAATATCGCAGTACGTCTATGCAGAATAATTGGTGAAAAAAAAAAATAAAAGGACAAATACAGGGTGTCTCAAAAATATTGGTACAATCGTTTAGGGGAGGTAGGTAACATCTAAAGGAATGTGAATCGCATAGAAAGTAGTAGCAGAGGCACAAGAAGCAGAAATGACACAAGACAGTAATTAGCAGCAAACATTTATTTGACATAATATTAACAATGGAGTATGAGATGGACGCATTTCATGATGTTACAACAGATGCTCGAAGGTTCCAGCATGAGACGTGATGCATGTGTGACATCAACGCAGCATGGATTGTCAGACACAGTCGAACACACCTGGAGTTTCTTTGACAGTAGCTGCAGTGCAGACGAGTCTCGCCACAAGATAGTAAAATAAATAGGAAAATATAAAGAGAAACAGAACTGAACATCGTAACACAGTTTGGAAGAATTTATCCCAGTTCAACAGCTGCTATCCACTCGAGGAGAATGCAACGGTATTTGTAGTCGGTAGCCATTTTCTGCAGTTTATCTCCAAGAACGGAGCAGTGCCTGAATTTTGGGGAGCGCCTGAGCAGGTAGGAAACAATTAGTTTCAACCGGTTGCATCTGAGGATTAGTGTGGGGTCTGACCTCAAGGGTGGCAGAGGATTGTGCCACCAACAGCAATCCCGGATGTTTGGGGTGTTTATCACTCCACTGTTTTTAGTGTAGTCATTAAACGTCTGCTGTCATATACATATAACATAAGGAAGCCACAGGCGTTTGCTGTATCGTCCAAAACAAGAAAATACAAATTGTGTTACCCTCTATGCATAGGTAATTATCCAGTTGATCTTTGAATTTCTTCAAACTGTCAGCAATTAGGGGCAACTTCTTCCATTAATCAACAACTCACTGGCTAAAAGAAAACTTCCTACAATCTAGTTAAACCTCTTTCTCTGATTTTTGAAATTTATGGCCCCTAGTTCTGGGATTCTTTATAACTGAAAATTCTTTGCCTTTATTCACTTTGCTAAGCCCTTTCAGAACCATATAAACCTCAATCAGGTCCCCTCTAAGGTATCTGGTATGGTTGCCCTTTTGCCATTCTCACCATGCTAGTTGCCTGCCTTTGAACCCTTTCAAGAAGCCCAGTCTTTTTTTTTTTTTTTTTCTCTCACCCCTCTCTCAGATGAGGACTTCAGACTCCAGAAACAGTATTCCAAAAATGCGTTATGTCGGTTTACACTACTCGTATCATGACTCCCAGATCCCTTTATTCTTCTGTTTTTAGCTCAATCTCACTAAGCGTGCAAGTGTAAGGCCTTGAATTTTGCTGCATTAACTCATAGCTGCCACTTTTCTGAGCAAACCCAGGGTCCTGAGCTGGATATCATCATTCTTCTCTTTCTTGGTGATTCCTTTTTCTACTTCTCGCTGTCTGTCTCAGGGTAATTTTTTTTTTTTTTTTTTTTTTTTTTTGGTCGGTGCAGCATAAGCCTCAGGCTTCCTTGCACCATGTGGCTAATAAGAATAATAATTCTTGAAGCCTGTTAAAGTCATCCTGGAGGAGCGCTACTTGCTACTGAGCATTAACGACTCTCCCAAGCTTTGCATCATCTGCAAATTTTGACATCACGCCTTCTACCCTTCGTCGATGTCTTTTATGAAAGTTCCTGTAAGCTACAACGGGTTCGAACTCAGATCTCTCCAAAGGATTGACAAGTGATAAAACAACTACACTGCCACAGAAGAGCTGAATATGGTCAGGCCGTATTTGCTGCTCAATTTAATTTATGTCCAGTTGTCTACATACGCAAGGCAAAATGCAAACGTGAGTATTTTGAAACTGACCCAATTTGATGTTGCTACTTTCTGTTCGAATTTCGAAACCTCTTTAATTCATTCGATACTTATCCATGTATTAACATGCAAATATGACTATTTTATGGAGACTAAAGCGAGCAACATCATACAGAAACTGCTTCCTTCATAAATTCTGCGACACGAAGTTTTGTGAAACGTGCTCACAATGAAAAGGTCATACGTTTCACAAGATTTATCAAACGATACAAGATTTTTCATGAAACATGGATGTAGTCAGGTCGACCAAACATAAAGAAGATTCTGATGCGAAATTCATCTGGAATAAATATTAGTGAATAAAATTTTTAAAATTGGATAAAAATGCTTAAATAATGTGATTTCCAGATGATATGAGTCTGCACCACTCGTATATGTACTGTACTTTTGGATGCAGTATTTTTTCATTCACGTTTTAAATAATTTTTTTGTGTAATATCTGAAATATCATCCTCCTAGCCTTTTCAAGTCTTAAATATTGAATAAGTATTCAAGTGCTCGAGTTGATGCCTGTGGGTAAGTGCTTTCTATACTTAGGACTTATTTTTTGGAATTAAGTTGAAATACATGATCCCTTCATGCAATTTTTGTGTAATTCAACAGGTACAGTCTATTTAGCCTGTTTTACTTTTGTCTTCCGCTCGTGGATGCTTTGGTCTTAAATGAATCATGCAAGTTAAATGGGGGAGAACACAGTAGCAGGATGTCAGGACTGGTCTGGTCTTCACTGGTTATGTAATTCGCCTGTTTGCTAGAATGAATTTTAATTTAAGCTTGCTGGTTTTCAGCGGCTGAAGCAGTGGGTATTGTGTTGTTTTACTCGCTAATTGGAAGAATGAATTTCAAATATTAATACTTTGTATGGATTGAACGAGCTCAATACCGATGGGATTCTTCCTCTTGCTCAGACTACGCACATGAGGGGCACAAATTTAAATTGAGAAAGGACGGTTGCAGAATAGATATGCAAAGTTTTGCTTTTAGCCAGCAGGTGGTTGATTGCTGGAACAAAGTTGATAGGTAAAATAAATTCTAGGAAGAGCTAGACAAACTTCTCCAACCCGTGCACAGTACTAAGTACTGTAGATTCTAATACCTCTTGTATTTTGGGTTTCATAAAAAAAAAAAAAAAAAAAAAAAAACTATTGGAGGGAATGAATAGGTGAAATGGAAGGTGTCTTCGATGAAGAGCATTTTTAAAATATAAAAGTTTTTTAACTTTTCCGTTTTGAAAGTTGGCAGCCTTACTTGTATGTGTACATAGCACTGGATGTACACATCATCTTTGAGTAACGCAATTTTCCCGAACTTAAAATAAACACTATGCCTTTGTTTCTATGTGCCCATAGCTAGTGAGCAGATTAACGCGTGTTCCTGATACGGACAACTGTCTGTTCAATCTACTGTCTGGGGGCCACACAAAGACCAACAGTCTGACATGCCTGCCTTTTTAACTATTGCTACCGGTTCTTTCCTGTTTCGATTGTGAGAACTTTGCGTGCAAATAGAAAAATGGGGAATCTGCGTTGCTTAATGAGGCGGATATTAAAAAAAAAAATAAAAAATAAAAAAGTGGCTAATTTTCATCACGCGTAATCATTTCAAAAATTTTCGCAATTAACATGGTTCATTCATTTGTTTTGATACTTAGGGGAAGATGTATCATTACCCCAAAAAGGATAGGAATGTTATATTCCCTCGTAATTTTCTTTAATTGTATCTTTCTTTATATCGGTATAATTAAATGATGTAAATATTGGAAAATATATTGTACACAAAGCACAAACTATACCTATTTCATTAGCTGCGAGTGCGTTGTTGTAGCCTACTCCATACTAGTTACGCCCTTGTCTACAGCTGGGACTTGTACAGAAGGGAGAGATTAATCCCTCCCCTCCTCCCGAGTGTATTCATTGAATATAAATTTATTTGGAATATAAAGTACCTTGAAGTTCTAAACGAGATATCGGCAGTTTGTCGTTTATGTAGAGTACTACCACAGGAAACGTTCAGTTGGTGATAAAAAGCAGCGAAGTGTACCAACATCAAACACGCGAAAACATTTTTGCGTGAATTTGAATTATTTCGATAATACAATGCGAGGGTAATTGAAACTGCCTGATGTCTGCCTCTTGTTGTTTGTTCATAATTCCACTGACGACAATTATCTTATAAACTGTAGTCGTATAAATTTGATTAAGTGATTTTAGGTTGATTTTTTTTTTATTTTTTTATTCGTTAATGAGATTTAGAAATTTCATTCTAAATCTCATTAAAATCGGACAAATAGAAATCTAGCATTTATTTCTTCTTCTACATGTAATATTTTTTCTTCTCCATCTATATGTGATAACTCGACTTCCAGTGGATGGATTTTTCATGAAATTTTATATTTCGCTCTTTCATCACGATTTGTCGAGCCTTCCCAAATTTCATTAAAATGGAACCGATAGAAATCCGAGTTATTTCTTTTTCCATACATATCACGCAGGCTATACATATATCGTACATAGCTGAAGCACTGGATATTGTGTGTTGCCATGCGTTGGTTGGAGAAATGAAATGACCTCAATTAGCGCATAAAAAAGTTGCTGTTTTTCCACGCTTTTTTTTTTTTTTTTTTTCCTGTGTGTGTGTGTGTGTTATAAATCGCGAATTAGCGCCTCAAATATATACATTCTATACATTTACTAACTTGTTCCATATACCGTATATGACTAAAGTATATTAGATACTGTTTGTTGCTGAGAACGAACAATATTAGTATTAATAGTGGCAAAAAAGCAAGCTTATACAACTTCAGCCAAAACAAAAAAAAAAAAAAAAAATTATGAAAACCCCAAGCACGACAAGTATTAGAACCTATAGTACTTTCTACGTACATAGGTTGAAGATTGAGAAGACGAAACAAGATACTTGTTGACATTAGACTTGAATTTCTGTAGACTGTAATTTTGAGGAAATACCTACTTGATATTCAAGCTATGCACTTCCACTACAACGGAAGCATGTTCCAACAATTAAGCACCAGTTGGCTGAAGGCAAACTTCTGGACATCCATTCTGCAACCATCCTTCCTCAATTTAAATTTGTCCCCTCATGTGCTCAGACTATGCACATGAGGGGTCATAAATTATTCAAAGCCTTAAACACCTCAATCAGATCACCTCGCAGGTACCTATTCTCTAGACGCTGTAATTTGGAGAACTGAAGCCTTTCTTAGTAAGTGCATCCCTTTGTTCCACTCCTCAATCTCATTGCCCTTCTCTGTACCCGTTCCAGCAGCTCAACATCATACTCGAAATGAGTCTCTTCTAGCCCTGTATACAGTGGGATAATCACCTCCTTGTACCTGCAAGCAAATTCCTGTATATCATTGACACCAACCCCATGAGCTGCCCTGGCAGACTGTCTACACTTCTCAGAATACTTCATATCAGACTGTCCCAGGTCCTTTTCATTTTTTTCTACCCTGAGTGAGCATAGTATCACACAGTTGATACAGCTCTGGGATTACTGCTACCTGTATGCTGTACCTTGCATTTGTCAATGTTAAACTTAAATTGCCATCTGCATAATCGTTCTAGATCTTGTTGCAGCAGCAGCACTCATTCATACTGCCATTAACCATCCTTTGTATCACAGCAAACTTACACATGAAGCCTGATGTACCCTCATCAATATTAATAAATACGAAAAACAACAATGGGCCCAGCGCAGAACCCTGTCGCACTCCACTAATAAAATTAGTTCGCGAAGAGAAGTGCCCACTGATAAACATTCTCTATCTTCTCCCACTGAAGCATCCCTTTATCGATTGCAGTGAGGTTTCCTTAAAGCCCCACTGCTCCAACTTGAACAGTAGTCTTATGTGCAATACTATCAAAGCTTTCCTGAAATCCAAATGCTGTATATAATATCAAAATTATTTTTGCATCACAGTATCCACTCAACTTGGTCAGTTAAGATCTCCCCTTAACATGCATATCCCATGATCTCTTAATAATGGAGTCTCAAATGCACTCCTGTCTAGATGGTCCTTCATTACATCTTTCACCAGTGACTCCATCCCCCCCCCCCCCCGAACAGACGTTAAGCTCATTTAAGAAGTTAGTCTGTAATTACTCATGTGACTCTTTGATCCCGAGATTTCGCTTATCTCCAGCTCACAGAAACCTCCCTCCGATCCGAATACAAAGATGCTCTCATAATTATGGCTAAGGGTTTACTTAGCCTCCTTTAATATAGTTTGATAGATCCCATGTCCCTTTTTAACACACTCCTATTCTTATTTTTGTTTTCCCAGTGCTTATGTCACATCATACTGTGACAACATTGCACTGGCTACACATATTAACTGGATGCGCTGTCTTAGATTTTGTATGCTTCTGAACTTAGAAAATAATTCCTCTTCTTGCCCTGTCTGTCCTTTCTGCATACATTGTACTCCTTGCCTTCAAATTCTGTATTCCTTATATCTGAGTGACCATGTCTCTGATGTCCGCACAATGTTTGCATTTGGTGACTTGACCGACTCTTCAAATTTATTTACTATGCTCCTAGCTTTGGTGTGCATGTAACTGTTGTTACCCTAAACAGCCCATGGAATTCCTCGTTCCATGATGACCTCGCATCCAATAGAAGGCTATTGCATTTTCCAATAGAAGTGGTGCAAGAATCACTTCACTGCTACCTGCAACTATTGTTGATTATGAAGGATGTGAACTGAGAAAAATTGTAATTAGAAGGGGAAAAAAAACAGCATTATTTGCTCTTTCTTCGTAAAATTCTTCACAAAATTAGCAAAATTGCACTTGTATTGATTTCAGTGTTTCTACTGTCAGCTGTGTTTTTGTTGACGTCCACAACTTATTTACTATCGAAAAAACTCTTTTCGTTGTACCACTGGTTCCCAGAAAACATAATACAAATGATTTGCATTATGTTTGCCATTAAGTATGGTGGCTACATGTCCAATCCGGGACGTTTTCAGGGACAGTTTGCAATGCGGGGCAAACGACAAATCCGGGACGTCTGGTCACTTTAGTTATAAGCCTAATTACTGCGATTAGTACACTGGTGTGCAGAACTTAAGGACCACTATTTCTAAAGATGGTCAACCACAAAATCAAACGAAACAGCCTGTGGCGATTTGCATAACTGTGGCCGTTCAGTAGAAAGCTGATGCACATGCAAAAATTTGAATCGTGATGAGAGGGCTCACATAAGGTAAAAGCAGCAGTTATGAGCAAATTACCGAATGGTAAGCAAGATTGTTACAGACGTTCGATTGGTTTCATACAGTGCTACAGACAACGAAATCGCCAGTATACAACATCTAGATGACTTTACCCGGGGTCGAATAATTGGGAAGGTCGAAGTGCGAGGAGTGTGGCTGCAGAGTTCGGTATCGCCCATAGCATCGTCTCACGTGCGTGGTCGTCCTTCAGAACGACAGGTACAGCGTCCACGAAAAAAAACGCCCAAGATGACCACTACTGTATACGTATTCTCCTACAGGCCAAGAGGGACTGACACCAGACAGCGGGATCCAAGGTGATGAAATTCCTAGGTGATGTACTTACTTTGAACACCAGTGTATAACTGGATTATACAATGCTAGAAATACCCATTGATTGCTTTTAACGCATAGCACTTAATTAATATAAACGAGTAAAACTTCATATTATTGCATTTAAAGCATATCTTCTGAGTTGACCCACGTAGTGGGAGATTTACCATATTTACATCACAAATATTTACAGCTGAACAGCGTACAACGTGAACCAACAGATGCGACAGTGATACAATATAATACGATATAGTACAATTTCATACCAAATAAAAACTTCAAAGTTCATTTTACTGTTTCCAGCAACCGGTTTCTTCGATTCTTGGAACCCGTCGGTTCGTGCCTGGGAGACGAGAGCGCTGTATCTGTTTTCTTACATCTGTATCTGCAGGTAGCAGTTTTCGAGCACTTCTTTTCTATTGATACTTAGCTTATTAAATAGCTTTATAGTGTTTACTGTAAAGAATCTTCCAAGACTATCTAACTGTGTAAATGTGGCCCTGAGTTGCGGTTCCTTATCTGCAATTCCTCATTGATTTACTCCGGGTGTTATTATCCACTGTCAGGCTTTCGATGGATCCAGCTGTCCGTTAAGAACTGAGCAAGTGTCATATTTCTTGCTGTGATGATTTCTTTCCAGGGTGTGATCTCTAAGTTGGAGTATAATACAGTCTAAGCATTCTACCATCTCAAGAGATGGTAGAATGCTTAGCAGAAATTCTATTTAGCCACCTTAAGAGCCAGTATTCAAGCCCAAGGAAAGCCTTGATACTGCATTCAGGAGCTGAAGACCAGATTTGTGACCCGTATAAGGGAATTGGAATAACACATCTGTTGATATATTACCTAATTAAACTGGAGTCTCTAATGCCTATGAGCTCCTGTCTGGTTATCCAGAACGCCGCATACGTTTTCTTACGAATGTATGCGAAGTGCGGAAGGAAGGAAGTTCTTCGTCCCATATGAGTCCAAGGTCAAGATGTGACTGAACCTTTTGGACAAGGATGTCGTTCACATATATTTCTATTTTATTCGAATTTATTTTATTTGTGAAAGTCATTTGCGCAGTCTTGTTTTCATTTAAGTGTAGCCTAATACAGTCTAGATATTTTTGGAGATCTTTAATTTTGGTGTTAGCCACTTGGTTGCAGAAATCAGCTGATTTCTGATCTTCTGAGGCAATAAAAAATTAATATCATCTGCATATGTGATGAATTGTTTCCTGTTTACAGCTAAGAAGGGCTCTAGCATTACGGCAAAAAATGCGGCTGACAAGTCGCCACCTTGTGGGACTCCTTTATCAGCCTGGTACGTAGCGCACATGGTTTCCGTTTGTTACTGTAATTTGTCTTCTTTTTTTTTTTTTTTTTTTTTAATGAAAACCCCAAACACGAGAGGTATTAGAATCTATAGTACTTAGTACCGTGCTTGGGTTGGAGTTTGAAAAGACGAAAGAAGATATTTGTTGACATTAGACTTGAACTCCTGAAGGCTGTAATTTTCAGGCTGAGATGATCAGTAGTTGAAGCCACCATTAACTGAGATTTTGTCAGAAAAAGTACATGGGATTTGGCAGACTGCAAGTGGAAATTGACATCGTTGAGATTGGAATTAAGACCACGTATATTTGTGAAATGAACTAGGAAGTGTTTGGGAGGTTTAGATCTTTTCGCAGATGAGCTTACTCTATTAGTTTGACAATTTATGGTGTATTCAATAGTAAGAAAAAGTGGGTGGGGACATTCTGTATAAAGTAATGAAATTTTTGGATATGCCGAAATATACCCAGATCCTTGACATAACGTGGCCTCGACAATGTTCCCCCCCCCCCTGCATACTCACTACTCGGACTCCCTCCAGTCACTATCTGGCAGAGTAGAGGCAGCAAGATTATACACTAGCTGATCCGGAAGCCTCCTAGAGAGTTACCAATAGGTTCAGTCTGGTGTACTAACTAGTGGCCGGCCTGCGGACACCGTTTTAGAGCTGTACCCTTGAAATGTACGGAAGATTGGATCTCGCCATGATGTTCATCATAACCTCAAGCGTCATACTTCATGATGAAAGAGATAGGAAGGGGTGACCGGAACTTAGCTCTGGAGACTAAACATGGGTTCCACCACTTCAAGTCTCCAATAAGCGAAGTGGTGGTATTGCACCGATTGATGAGAGTCATCTACCACCTAGTATTGCCTGGTAACACACAGGGGCGTCATTCTTCCATGTAGTGTGGGCGCCACACCTCGACTTCTGCTAATGTTGGTTCACACCTGAGTAGTCCCACAGTGAGCATGGGAGTTATACCCAGGATTACTAATGGTCCCGCTATCGTGAAGGTGCAAGCTCCTGCGCTGAAGTGTTCTTTAAAAAATGGATGGCGTTTACCTTAATGAGGAAGTAGTCTCGCAGAATAACTGTGAGAGCTGGGATATATATATTGTCATAGTCGGCTGTCACATCTAAAAAAACGAAATCCAGTTGCTGCTTGTCATTTAGCGCTTGCTGGATCCTTAGCAGAGTTCCCACTAGGTTGGTGATGGTCGATCTCTGAGTAAGTACTGAGTGCAGGTATTCAGGTCTGTGTTTGAAGATAATGATGTCCAGGATTGTTTTTTCGAAGATTTTTTGAAAAGAGCACCCGACAGCGATTGGTCTGAAGTCTTTTACAGATTTAGGATTTTTTATTTTGGGGATAGGTTTTACGTAGTAGCTTTTCCACAGCTTCGGGAAATCCTCTTTATTCATTATTCTCTGGAATATATATAATAATAAATCGATAATGTAACAGCTACAGATTATAATCATACATAATGGGAATTTATCTGGCCCAACTGTTGCTTTGTTTGGGAGGCTGTTGATTGCTCTTTTTAAGTTGTGTCTGCTAATACTGATTTCCTTCAACTCTTCATTGTTAGTCACGATCTGGCTAGTGTTGATAGTTTTGTTAATCCTCATGATTACATCCTATTAAAGTTTACTTCGCTGTTAATTTGATTATCCTTAAGTGGGTTCCGAACATGGCTCCAGTCCATAAAATGACGGAAAAATCCTTAAAGGATTTTTCCGTCATTTTATCCATGAAGCTTTTTTTTTTTATTGACAATTCTTTTATCTTTTTTTAGTTTTGCTTTAGCCATATCTATGTGTGCCTGTTTCTTCCTCATCATGAAACGTGCTCTTTCATGTTTGTGCCTCCAGAGAATGAAGGCACAAACAAGCATCCAGAGGATGATCCTCTGGATGCCCAGTTCTTTTCCATTTCCTATACAATTTTTATTTATTTTTGAAAATTCCTTTTAATTTCGGGCTGAACAAGGATTTGCCCTGTCAGATACTTTTATTTCCTTAGATGCTCCTTCTTGAGCTATGTGCAATAGTGATTGCGAGTGTGGATAGCCCGTCATCAGTGTCCAAAAGGTATTGGTTTTATCAGTTATATTCGATCAGGTGTTTTAGAATGACGTCACTTTCAATATTTTTTGTCGAGAAGATAATATTTGTCTCGCTTTTCAAATGCGGACCTGTTTGTCGGATGTCTCGGATTCTTCCTAAAGTGGCTTCTAATCCTGAGTGGTTGAGGATCTGACGCAAATTTAACGTTCTTGTCCTTCAAATTTATATCTGGAGTGTTGTAATGAATCAAGTCCAAGCACTGAGATCCTCTTGTTGCCGGTGTTTTCAATTGGTTCATTTTTAAAGCTTGCATTGTATCATCCAACTCACTTTTTGCTTCCCGACGTTTGGGTAGTGGCATATTTAGGTCCCCATTATGATTGTATCAGTATTCGTGGTCAGGTTTGAGGTAAGCCACATAAGAAGCTCAGCTCCGTTTTCTTTAGTGTGCTCCGGTGGTAGGTATATTAAGCCTAGTTGAAATCTCCTCGTTTCCATACCGAAAGTTGCAATGAGAGCCTGGAAATTTTCTGATTGCGCCTCATGTTCGTTGACTGCTGTGAATCCATTCTTGAACAGAATCGTTACCCCACCTCCTCTTTTGTTTTCTCTTCCATTTGCGATGCAATAATAATTGGAGGAGTGCGCGAGGGCATCGAGGTACCTGTTATTTTGGAACCATGTTTCTACTAAGCATATAGCCATTCTCAGAATTAAATAATAAGCTGTGTAGAGTGTACAGCTTATTCGATATGCTTCTTACATTTTGTAGGAAAATAATAATCTAGTTAGATTCTTTTATGTCACTTAAGTTGATTGCTATTGGGCTATTCGGATATTCGCTGCGTCCCTACTTGTGGGCTTCGTCAAGATTTGCCAAGACATCCTAAATTTCATTAAAATCAAACCACTAGAAATTCAACAACTTTATTTATTTTTCACATATGCTATTAATATAATGTATGTTGTGGCGGAATGATCAATATCCGAAAATTATTATTTCTTTGTCCTTTCCCCGCGTTATAATAACTGGACTCTCAGGCGATGGATTTTCATGAAATTTTATATTTGGCATCAGAAATTTCTCTTCCATTTTTTTTATCAATTTTCGGAAAAGTCGAACCTTCCTAAACTTCAATAAAATCAGACCGATATAAACGCTCAATTAGCTTTCACATGAAAGCTGCAGGCTTTTATAATAGTTAATTCAGATAATCTCTCTATATATTAAAAAGGTTTTCCTCCTAATGATATTTATGTGAGCCAATGGGAGAAGAGAGCGAGGCAATTAATTATTGACAACTGCCTCCATAACGTTCACCACCTCGTGCACATGCTTCACTATCTAATTGACTTCAAATGATGCCGTGGCATAAAACGTTCCATTGGAACGTTTTTTGTACATTAATGAATATTGCATAATTGTAAATAGTATTTTGTAAATATTTAAAATATTTGTATAGTTTGTATTTCAGTTAAATATTGTAGTTCTCTTTCGGATGCAACAATATTCCTCATGCATTATGCAACCGGAAGCAAAAGGCCTTTTCATAAGTGACCAATGTAAATGCAGGTAAATAATAACTAGGTAAATAATAACTAGGTAAATAAGGTATATGGTATAAATAATAAGATAAATAATTACATAGTGATATTTATTTGACCTTGAGAATGCCGCGCACTACAAATGCACAGGTAAATAATTACATAGGTCATTTTCTGATTAGATATCGATCATAGTGGCATAGTGTTTTTCGCCAGGCGGCGCCGGGGGCTCCCCCAACTCCGCGTTTTTACTCTGTGTAGAATACAATACGCTGCATAAGGCCAAAGTGTAGGTTTGTTGTTCCTCTGGCCACTTAGCCAGCCTGGGGGCTTGTGAAGAGCCATTAACACCCCTAGTTTCCGTCACCGTCCCGGGGAGGCGGGCCAGGACACATTAGGAGAGAAGAAAGCTCTGGCGGGGCAAACCTTGGGGTAGCCCAGGTATCCAAGGAGAGTCCAAAAAAAAATTGGCTGAACTCCAGTATAGGGTACACCGATGAAAGCGAGGAAAGACGGCGGTGATTGATGGGTGAAGGCACCTCCCACTAAGTGCTGTGATTGTACTCACTCAGTGGGCGTGGTCGTAGAACGGAGTGATTATACTGTCGAGTTCTGTGATTGGGTGATTATTTTGGAAGCATTTTCTTTCTGATTGTTTTGTGTCGTCGAGGAGGGGGGTGCTTAGTTTAGGTAGGGTGTTTACCCCTCATTCCGCTGTTTTTTAATCGGAAAATGATTTCGCGATCTAAAAACGGCAGCAAGTGTGTAGGGGGGGAGGAAACACTCTAAGAGGACAGTGGGGGGGAGTGAGCGGAGTCACAACTTATCAATCACTGTTTTGCTGGAGTTTTATCAAATTTTTAATTTGAAAGGAGATAATGGGGAGATAGGAAAAGGGTAGGATAAAAGAAGTAGAGACCAAAGGGGGCAGTAGTTAAGGCATCCTCCTGATTTGAAAGGGGAGACAGTAAGGGTACCCCTGGTACAGGATGCCCATCCTGCTCCAGAGGGTGGGAGTTGAAAGTGGGTGGTCGGGTGAGCCACCAGGAAAAAGAGGAGCACCCCAGGTGGTAGGAATTTGGTGGAGTGTGCTTTTTGCAGCTCTATCCCACACTGACCTGGGGGGTTACCCAAATGACCAGTGTCAGCATCCCACACCATGCCAGCTAGGAAAAGCGACAGCATGGTGTCAGCTTGGATAACCATGAGGTCCCTGAGGGCCTGTATAGCCATCAGTCTGTGTGGTGAAGAGGCTAAGAACATGTAATTAATAATAACTTTCATTCACTCAACATTCACACAATTTTACTTTTTATAGTTTTTTCTTACACTTCCTATTTTCTTTTATATATTATATTAGATATCGATCAGTGCGTTTCGACAGGTGTGTCTTTTACGTAGAAAACATTCGACTTACTCTGTCATATCTCTACATATTACGTAGAAAAGCGTGCACGGGGGTTGGCGAGCAGGGGGTGGAGCCCCATATTTTGAAAATTCTTTATAAATTCAGTTATTCTGGGGCTTTTCTTTATCACATTTTGGTGTTAAAGAAAAGCCCTAATCCTAATTATACTACATGGTATAATTAGAAGGACTGCCATAAAAAAAAAAAGTTCATGTTCATAAGCGAAAATTTCAGAAGTGTATAATGAACCCAAAAGAAGAATTTTTCACAGCCATTTTTCAAATTAAGTCAGTTACGAACAAACTATAAAACATGGAGTGCGCAAACACCTGTACAGGTTTCCGAGAAAACATTGTGAAAACTGAAAATCCCCTGTGAACAGGCGTCCTTGTGAAAGTTGTGAGGAAAGAGCAAAAGGCCATACCACCTAGTTACGGAGAAATTCGCTATCACGATAAGGCTGAACTTGGTTTACAGCCAAGCGATCCCCAACTCCACCTGACAGCATTTGATATCGACGCCTGTGAACTACCATAGGTCCTTGAAGTGCTCGTTGAGAAATAAATGCTTTACCAATAGTGGCCAAGCAGCGCCATTTCGATTCTGTGTGTGTGTGTGTGTGTGTGCTTGACGTAAACTCATTATTCAAAGAAAATGTATCATTTTTAAAAACGGCTGGATGTGGCTTGGCGCTAGTGGTCATAAATACAGTACACACATTGCGAGATCGTGTCCATACGCTTCCACCAAAAAAAAAAAAATAATAATAATAAATAAAATAATCATAATAATAAACACGTAATACTTCCAATAATAATAAATAAAATAAAAGCATTGGCTAGTATAGATAACGGCGCTATTATGGCTGCCAAAAATAGTTACGAGAGGTGATCAAGCTACTCTACTCCTAATATTGAAATATTGTGATTAGTTTCAAGTTCTTTTGAAATATGTATTATGCACCTATGTCTCTGATGCACATACACACAAATACATAATACTACTACTATACAAATACGTAATAATAATACTCATAGTAATACTTTTTTCGTTACAGGTCGAAAGATAACTAGCTCTGTAAGAAATGTAGAAAACTGAGATTAGGGCTGTAATCAAATATATGTATTTTGTGATGGAGTACTGAACTCGGACCGATATTCACAAAGATTTGGTGGACACACTAGCAGTGGTGTATTCTGGCCGGAACGACGTATCGGTACTTTTTTTCTAAATGTCATAATAGAAAATCATTAAATTTATACATATAATATGAAACAATTGCATAATCAAAGTGTGGGGGGATAATATCTATTTTACCCATTGCTACTAAAAATATATAATCTTTAAAATTAATAGATTTTTTTTAATTTATTTAAAAACAAAAATATAAATTTCGCAATGAACTTTGAACATTTCTTACTAAAGTACAATGTGTTAGATAAAGAGATCCAACAACGGCAAGTTTCTTGTTTATTAAACTATCCAATCCAACATTAGAATTATGGAATCCAGATTTTTATGTCCGAACTTGGTTGTGGTTTCATCATTCTGCTGTTGACTAACAAACAAAAAGGGCAGTCACACAGGAATACGTAATCGATCCTGTATGGGAATTTCTATGATTCTTCTGAACAGTATTTTTTATATTATTTTGGAGTTTTTGTTTTCGTTCTTTTATTTTCTGATTTTTTTAATTTTTTGTCTTTGTTTTTTACTTTTGAAATTTTTATTTAATAGTTATAAATAAAACTAAACAAATATTATAAGCTTTGACTTATTTATTTTTGCAAATGAAAAATGAAAAAAGCGTAGGTAACTATTTGTAGTTAATCGACGAGCGTTCCGGTACTATTGTTTTTAGCAATACACCTCTGCACACTAGGTAATTTTGCTCCATCTTATGGTGTAGTGTGGCAGGGGAGCATATGAAGATAAACATGTCGAAGGAGCTACCACCACTACTTCAGAAATGTCAACAGATCCACTTCATTCTCAGTGTTGTGTTCATTGATTATCATGAGCTCAGTACTATGCCGACCTAATCCCTAAACTACCTGATATCATTATAAAAAAAAAAAAAAACCACACACACACAAGGAAGCTCCCCCGTTGTGTGCTCTTTCATTAGGATAATGCCTCTTCATCCAAATCTCTCCTTGCAATGATTGCAGTTTTATATGCATAATTTGAATTAATATCTCATTCTCCCTATTCATAAATTTGACCCTCAATGCAGTTCATCTATTCACAATCTAAAGAAATACCTTCGGGATGGGAAATTTGCAGATGATTTTGCTGTGGTGAATTCTGTAGAAGCCTGGTTGAATAGCCAAAAAGGTTTTTTTTTTTTTGCAGGAATTAAAACAGGAGTTCCAGAAAACAACATTGAAAAATAAAAATACTTTCGTTGTTGTAATCTTATTATTTCTACATAAGGGATAACCTGAGCAACTTGATAGTCTTTCATACAACGAAACTTTAAACTCCTAACCCCCCCCTCTGTAAATCAGTATCGGAATATAAAATATAATACCGATTAAAGAAATGTGAAATGGAAAGGTGAAACAAGGAATTTCACCTTTACATTACAATATCGCCATATGCAAAGACACCCCAATATTTAAATAAACAAAAACTTATTTTTTATTTTTATTCTATTGGTAAGTGGCTCTCATGCGTCGCCTTGGTCTGGAAGCCCTATCTATAGTTACTGCTGAGAGCGCGTATCGTTTTGGTTTCTTCTTTTTATTTTATGGTTTTAGCCCGGGTTGCGCAAGCTAAAATTCATGAATGTGGATTTGAACAATTCAAACCGAAGAACAGCTCAGATCTTCCCCCAAGTGGCTGTTATTTGTTCATTTACTTCAACTGCCATCTTCGTGGAACTCATTTTAAAGATGATGGAACTGCTAAAACAATAGCAGTGAAAGCCTGGTTTGGTGCCCAATGTGAACTTTTTTTTTTTTTTTTTGGACAAAACTCTTTGCAGATTAAATACATGAAGTGTATTGTATTCGGGGTGAATATATTTTTGTATCTATGTCTTTTATACTCCCTTCTCAGAACTTTTTGACTACACTTCGTATTCAGAATAAGCAATGTGAGCATTTGCTTAAGACATATACACCGATGAGCCAAAACATTATGACCACCTACCTAATATGATGTTGGTCCTCCACATGCAGCCAAAACAGCTGGTACCGGGCGAGGCATAGACGCTACGAGATTTCTAAATGTGTCTTGTGGTATCTGATACCAACACGTAACCAGTAGATCCTTTAACTCCGAGTAAGGTCCGAGGTTGAGACACCGCAGATCGGAGTTGCTGTTCCAACACAAACCACAGATGTTTGATGGGATTGGAAACCAGGGCAATACCTGGAAGTCTTCCTCATGTTCCGCGAACCAGCCTCGAACAATCCGGGCGGTGTGGCATGGCGCATTATCTTGCTGAAAGATGGCACCGCCAGAGGGGAAGACCGTTGCCATGAAAGGATGTACCTGGTCAGACGATTATGTTTAGGTAAAGTGTAGAGTGTGTTTAGTGTCAAACGACGCCAGGGGTTTCCTACATCTCCGCGTTGCTTTCATTGTAGGTGTACCAGTTCACTGAGAGGGCCAGAGATTTAAAAGTGTATGGATTTTGTATATGTGTAGTGTTGTGTATCGTTGTTCATCTGGCCATTTAGCCGCTGGACCCTTGCTGAGGCCCAACGTTGCCCACACTTGGCTCCGTGGAGGCAGACCAGGTACCCAGTACAGTAGTTTGAAATTTTTTACTCTGGCAGGCCCTGCCACCTTCTTTCCTGAGATTTCAATTTGGTTTTTTTTTTTTTTTTTGGCTGATGCTTCATACGCTTGCTTTCTTGCACACATGCCTCTGTTACTATTTCTATTACATATTTATATTAAAACATATATTTCGCCCCAAGGGCTCATATCTGGTGAGTATGGGCTTGGCACACCAAGGGTCCTGAGTTGGATATCATCATTCTCTTTCTTGGTGATTCCTCTCTCTCTCTCTCTCTCAGGGTAACTCGGGAATTTTTTTTTGGTTGGTGCAGCATAAGTCTCAGGCTTCCTTGCACTATATGGCTAATAATAATGTTAAAAAGTAACCCACTCGCAAAACATTATATATATAATGTAAATTATTATCGTATTCATCAGGATAATACAAAACGATATAAGTAAAATTATTCGAATTTTTTTATTAAAGTTTAAAATTGAAAGAATTAAAAGTTTAATTTTAATATATTAAATATGTTTCCATTTGTTTGACTTCCCGCTCAAGTATCACAGACTGCAATGGAATGCAGCGGGCGCGTTTCATTATTATTATAGAAGTAGGGGTGAAATGCATATTGGCAGACAGATATTGCAAATATCAAATCAGCAATGGCTGAGTTTGTCGCGTGCGAGTGTTCTATTTGTGCATGCGCGCTGAAAAGTTGCAAAAGATAAATCAGTCAGTAAGGGAATGAGAAGCGAAGTTTTTTCGTGTTTGTGTGCAATACTTTTTTTTTAAAAAAAGCTGAAGGAATTGTGTTCATTTATAAACAGTGTGAATGGCGTGCCTGCAGTCAAGTGTTTCTACTAGAAGTTCTGTAAATATTCAGGTAAGAGTTTGTTTTTTTCTTTTTAATTTATTGCCTAAGCCTACATCAGTTGTCTGTAATAGCAAATCTACTGTATGCCTCTACTCAAGAAGCTTTGCTGTTTACTACAATTTTATATCTTAACTAGCTTGGTGCAACCGTACAACCAGAAATTTATATTTAGATGTAGTGTGTATATCTGCTAAACAACTTCAGTTTTAAAACAATGAAAGTAGTCTAACTTTTTTAATAGTAATTCGGAGTTATATATACTAGTTTTATAGTAACAAAACTAACAGTATTACGTTTGTAGTAATTCGAACGGAATGAATCAAATATGAATTTATTAAGGAAAGGCGGGCACAAACACTCTTCCTCTTTTACGCTTCTAGTTTCATGTAATTACAGGGTAACCCGTAATCTTTTCTTCATTAGAAACTGCACATATTTACCGGTACATGGTGCAGCACATCTAGGTACAAGTAAGTATTTGCGAAGGCCCATCGTAGCCGAATGGGCAGGAGCGGGAGTGCAGTAGCACACGCTCTTTGAGTTGACCGGGGTTCAAGCCCCTTGACTGCTGAATACGGTCCATTTGCTAACCCGCACTGGACCAGCGTGGCAGATTATGGTCCATTTCCCTCAGCATGAATTGTTGAGGAGGCTTCCATCCTGCATTGGGTTGATAATGGCTGCACTTTACTTTACTTTAAGTATTTGCGATTTCTTCTTAAGCAGCAAGAGGAGAATGAATAAAATAAGAGCTGAATGTGAAGATTAAAGTGTAATTAATTCCATTTCCTAAGCTTAAAAAGCATGCCTTTTGGGATGAGGGATATGCCCATTATGCGAGGCTGTTTTAAACATTGGAGAAGTGAGTGAATCGTTAAGGTAGACCATTTTTTTCGGGGAATGCTAATAGGCTATGACTAAACATTTTTTCGGTTAAGCCCCCTCTGTGTCTAAATGCATTGCCTTTTCTTGGCAAAATATAGCCCAATAATAAATTTGCTTAAAATTTAGCAAATGTCCGTTTTTGATTTGGCAAATGTAGTCCAAATGTGCCCGACATAAAGTGCAACGTGCGTTGTCCGACGGCATCTGGGATTTTCCCCATCTCCGAGTTGTGTAGCACAGAACTCTGTGAAGGCCAGAGATTTAAGTGTGTGAGGAGTGGAAGGATGTGGTGTTGTGTACCGTTGTTCTTCTGACCACTTAGTCGTTGGGATCCACGTTACCGCACTTGGCCCCGGGGAGGCAGGTCAGGTACACAGTAGATTTTATTTTGTACTCTGGCAGGCCCTGCCACCTAGTTTCCGAAAATTTCAGTGGCAAGGGCCTATGTGGGGGAAAAAAAAAAAAAAAAAGGGTGTTAAGTATGGGGACGATAGAGAAGGCGACCCCAGAAGGTCAGTGAGGTTGGTCCACTAGGTGGAAGAAGGTGGAGACAGGGGGGAGGAGACAGGAACCAGTCGCCCCCGACCAGGGAAGAGATTAAGAGAAAACCAGGTTAGAGTGCTCGGTTTGATTGCCACTGTTGTTTGTGGCAGAGAAGCTGCTGGTGTCTCCAATGTCTGGGTTTGGAGTCGGGTCCCGATTGATATTGCCTACAGATATCAACCCGATGGAACTTGGATTTGCCGACCGGGCTAGCCGGGTGGGTAAAGTGCCTGCTTGGCAACCCAAAGGTCGCGGGTTCGATTCCCGCCTCGGGCTTGGATCAAAGTACTGCAAAAACCTTGGGCGGTGCATTATGGCCACAGAAGCCTATGCGCCAACAACTACCAAAAGGAAAAAAAAAAAAAAAAAGGAACTTGGATGAAGGAAGTGAATTTCAGTTCAGTTGAGCTTCGATGAGGTTGGCGGTTGATGCTACTGGAGAGGGGTGCCCAGAGTCTCTCTCAGGTGTCTTGGTGGTTTAATTGGACAATATTTACAATTCCACAAATAGCATAGGCTCCTTAATGTTCTTCGTCTGTTGAAGACATCCTGTGCAAAAGTGAAGTATTTATAATTGTCATGAGTATGGATTAGTATATGTTCTTGGGCCTTTGGCAAATTGGTGATCTTTGTGATCAGAATAGATCTCAAGTCTTCATAGTAATGACTGTCGTACATTATATGGTGCCAAGATTCGTCAATGCCACAGTGGCAGCGTGGATCATCTGTGATGCCCAGAGACGTTAATTTTTCTTGTATCTACCCATGGCCTGTAAGGAGGTACGTTATGTACAGGCCAGGGGAAAACCAGCCTGGGGCTTTTGAGAATGCGAATTTCTTGAATTCTTGAATTTCAGGGATGAATTTCTTGAATCTGTCTGTCTTGCAAGACCTGCTGCAGGTGAGCGAGAAGGCGCCTTTTCTCTGTTTTGCGATTGATTGATTGCTGGTGAATCCAACGGTGGTAGTGGAGATTCCTTCGGACAGAAGATACAACATGTAACATCTAATTATTTCAAGGTCTAGAGGGAGGACTTGGAGAGCAGGAGTGCTCACCGTGCAGCAGGCTCTGGTGATGGTAAGTAGTATTGCTATTTGAATGGTGGCTAATTTCTTCTGATTTGTGACAATAGTTGCCTGGTGATACCAGACCCCTGCAGCATATATGATGGCTGGAATAAATACTGTTTTGTGATCGACATTTCATTGCCCCAGTTGTGAACAGAATTATTGTTTATTGCTTTTTTTTTTTTTTTTTTTTTTTGTCAAGCCATAAAAAAAACAAAAAAAAAAAAACGTATGCTATCATATTTCACTGTAAACTTACTCCTGCAGTGTTGATACCTTGCTAAGTATGTGTTAGGTGAAGCGTGATGTGACCAGGGGCGAGCCGTCCGGAGGGTGAAGGGGTGCACTGTACTCGGGCGCTAACGTTCAAGGGGCGCCTGAAAACATGAAACTTACATACACATGAAGAAAATTTTAAAGGGGGTCGGAAATTTTCAATTGGCACCTGGGCGCAACATACCTTAGGAACGCCCCTGGATGTGACATTGAATTGTATCTCAAAATTATGGACATACATTATTTCGTCTTCGTCTCGAAAAACGCAATTACAGTAATACCCCGAAGTTACGCGATAGGTGGGTCCGACGAAAATCGCGTAAGTCGGGGTACAACTTTGCATATAAATACATATAAATTTTGCTTAATTGGGACCAAGGACTAACAAAAACACTAGTTTAGAAGAAAAATATTAATAAAATTGCAGTTCTTTATACATATTAATACAAAATATGTATTAAAAAACAAATGACTTACGTAAAAAAGTTATTTCGATGGCTTCATAAAATCTAACAAATTCGTCTGACGACACAGAGACTTCTTTTTTTCACGCAGAATTTCTTCGTAGCAAGATAATAATTTTTTTATTCCTTGCTTTGTAGCTATAACGCGTTCTTCGTTGGAGTCTATGTTTTCTAAAATTTTTAAGCCCTTTTCAATTTTCAACCTGTCAAGTTTGCAATTGTCATGTGCTTTTCGCCGTTGCTTCGTTTAGGCCTGTAGCACGTGCAGTATCACATGGAATTTCATTTCGCTCAAAGCGTTTCACAATTTTATATTTTTTCTCTATCGACAGAGGCGGACTGGCCATAAGCCTTGCCGGGGAAACCCTGGTGGGCCAGTGTGATTTTGGCCATAAACCATAGTATGAGGCCACTATAAATTTTCCCGGGTAAGAATTTTTGACCCAGTCCGCCTCTGTTTATCGATAATTGCTTTTCTTTTTCTCTCTGAATCTGCAGTGTCTTCACCAGGACGCTTCCTTTTCACACCTTTTAATTTTACTAATTTTTAGGGAATAAAGCACAATTACAAAACGAGGAGCACGCTTGATACGCATAAACAAAGCTGCGCCCATGTAGCAACTGAATAAACAACACCATAAAGGCAGAGATACACTATTAACCCCTCACATTTCTAGGGGTTACTACCATAAAACAATAAAAATCCAGTTGCGTTTCTGCTAGTGAAATATGTTATAAACTGGTAGTAAACTCGGTCTAATTGCATTTGCGATTTTACCGATAGCTGGAATTGTGTTGGTTTTTACGTTATTATGGTGAAATGTGTTTCCCCTTCACTGATATAAAAAGCATAAAAGCAGCAAAGTTGAATTTTGTTCATCTTTCGCTCTCATTCTCCGCCGTCGCACCGTATATCGATAACATATGAAAAACGACCTTGAAGATAGTGGGCGGCAGCGTTGCCAAACGAAAAAATCAAGAACCGCGTAACTCCGAGTTCGCGTAAGTCGGGGTAGCGTAAGTCGGGGTATTACTGTAGTCTCCTTAGGGGGGATTCTTGCCCCGATATCGCCCCCAAGAGCCTGAGTAAATTGTAAAAAAATACTGCATTATAATACAGTATTTAGATTTTGCAACTAATCGTATTTATTGTAAATTCCAGATAAAATTTTAGTCATCTATCGTTATATCGACCCTGGATTCTCACCCCAGAAGGATTGATTTGGCTATAGTCGAGTAGGCAGGTGCCAGTGCTTATGCCGCTTGCTTGAATATACGTAATATCACAAATTACAGTACTTATTTTTTTGATCTGTTTTGTAAACTACTCCTCTGATCCATGCGGTCGTTCCAAAGTATAAACAGAAAATTCATTCAGGTATTTAAATATGGTTGACTAGCATTATAAACATTGCATACGAGTAATACTTAAAACTGAATGTAACATAAAATTTGATAAATAGCTAAAAGTCAAAACATAAATAACGTTACCTTCGTCAGCCAGGGCTTGTGAGATCTGTTATACGGAACAAGTCACAGAGAAAAGGCTCCCGACAAACAGAAGTTAACGTGACACCCCACACCCTTTTTGCTTGAATCCGTCCCGAATTAGTGGAGTAACTAACCTGACCTTTTTTCACTAAAATGAAAATCTATAAAAAAACTACACTTTTGCTTGAATCCAAATCTAAGTCGCTTAAAAAGCCTAAACTTTTAACTAAACAAAAATGAAAGTCGATTAAAAATGACCCTGCCTATAAGTCTTCTCTTTTTTTTTAAGCACAACTATCTTTCTCAGTTCACGTGACCTTCTGTTCGTCACGTAGCCTTTCCTTGTAACACGAAGGGTACACTATACTAAAGTTCAGCCAATTTTGCGTATACTGTATTCATCTAATTATTATTAGCCTTACAGTGCAAGGAAGCCTGAGGCTTATGCTGCACCAACCAAAAAAAAAAAAAAAAAAAAAAATTCTGAGAGAGAGAGAGAGAGAGATATTTGTCTTCGGGCTGGGAATAGAATTCCTCACTAATGAAGATCATCATTCTCTTTGCAGGTACAGACTACGCAAGTACATGGACACTATATTTATGTATTTGTGCAGTGCGGTTCATAGTTTAACTCAAAAGTAACCAGGGGCGGATTGGGAGCATAAAACTAACCGGGCAAATATTCGCAAGCGACCCATCAATCAGGATGGGATGAAGGTCTGGTTTGAGAAAGTTTGGAGCAGGAGACCAGGTGGGCTTTTACGCAAACCTGCCGTACTGGTGCTTGATCAGTTCAGGGCACACATAACAAAAAAACACAAAGAAGATTGCTGCAGAGCAAAAAACAAAACTTGCCGTCATACCTGGAGGCTTGACATCCCAGCTCCAACCACTTGATGTCAGTATTAACAAGCTCTTCAAAGCTGCCAATTATGGTTGAAAAACATTGTGTTAAACTACCCATGTCGGTATACACAGAGCTGAATCCTACAAGTTTTGACTTTATAATATGCTTAGACTTGAGCAAAACATTTGATCTAGGCGCACGTGCAGGTTCATGATAAGCGTATTGAGATTATTACAGTATTACTATTTATGGTGCGAGAGAGAGAGAGAGAGAGAGCTCACCAAGAAGAAGGCGCCTCCGTAGCCAGGTGGGAAGGAGCAGCAGTGCATGGCACACACTTCTTGATTAGACCGGGGTTCGAGCCCGTGCCCACCAAATACGGTGAATGTGGAAAGGTCAGGGAATGACCACCGCATATCCCCGGAGCAATATGGCCTTGGTTGCTAATGCTCCTAAAAACCAAATAACATAACATAACCAAGAAGGAGAAAAATGATGATATCCAGCTGGATGTGCCAAGTCCATACTCGCCAGATGTGAGCCCCTGGGGTTAATAACCTGAAAGATCCTGACGTGGATTGAGAATTCACTAAAACACTTTGAGGGCTTAGTGTCAGACAATGTTAACTACAAAACCTTTTCTGTAGTAAACGTTTTGGGAATTAACTAAAATTCATTTGACATTTCCTTGGTTTACCGGAAATGTGGTTTTAGACCAAGGTGACTTGTAAACTACTAAATAATTTCTATGACATGACATGCATTTTTATATGTATAAAGTAAAACTAAAGTTGTCTCAAAACAAAAAAATTCAATTTTGTAGTTAAACGTGATCTCACATTAAACCTTCGACTTGTTCGTTGTGTTCACCACGCGCACATCTTGAAATTCGAAAATGCTTGCGTGGTGCGGAATCCACTCGTCTACAGTTATGCTGGTAGAGAACTCCATCAAAAGCTCTTGAACCTTCCAGAAACATTCCCACACTTCTTCCGCACATAACAATATTCTAGAAACATCCTGGACATTCTCTAACGTTGTAGAAAGCTCCCGAATGCTCTAGAAAAATAATAAAAATAAAATAAATGAAAAAGATGATTAAAACCAACTACAGGTCTTGGTGTTTGGTCATTAACCTACGATATTTGAAAACTGAGGGTGATGAGAACTTTGCACACATCTGTTTTTGGACGTATTTGTTACTAGAAACTGTCGAAATGATTTCAGGGAGAAAATTGATGCCGACCAGTGACCAGATCTAAAGTATTACTTTCCCTAACGGTGCCTCCGTGGGCAGGAGGAGCAGTGCATGGCACACACTTCTTGATTAGACCGGGGTTCGAGTCCGTGCCCACCAAATACGGTGGATGTGGAAAGGTCAGGGAATGACCACCGCATATCCCCGGAGCAATATGGCCTTGGTTGCTAATGCTCCTAAAAACCAAATAACAAACAAACTTTCCCTAACACGTTGATATAGCTAATAATTGTCAAGTTACTTTTCTTCCTCATGGCGAATTTCTCTCCTAGTTGCTCCAATCAATAAAGGACTGATTGAAATTCCCATAACAAGTACTGGCATTTATTTAACTTTTATAATTAAATTATGAAATAAAATATCGTTATATTATATTCATTATATAAATTATAGAAAAATTCTCTAGGTTTTACAGTAATTTATGTAGATAATATCAATGATAGCGATATTTCTAAAATTAATTCTTTATTTCAATTATTCCGAGACAACTCCATTTTGCACTACGAGCAGAGCCAAATCGTCACACTCGTACCATCTGAAGCATACCCTACATTCGCCCCTGGAAAGATATGAAAGATAAAACACCACTTTCGATAAATTCGAAGCAATAAAGTTTATTGAACGGCACTTTCCGCTCTTGAAGCACGCGCCGAATAATAGCCCAAAACTATATACAGTTCAGTAACCTGAACTAAAAGTAAAAAATGAACAAACTTCTGTTTTATACTCGGGCACCACCACTAGGACGGAGGGTTACAGCTAATCACTGTGAGAGAGAGAGAGAGAGAGAGAGTGAATGCATCCTAACACCTTTCTTTTAAGAAATGCGTTAACTAAGTTTTTTAAAATTAAATTTAAAATGTTCCATTTGTTTAACTCCGCCAAATAGTTTTCCGAGATTGATTTGCTAAGGGAGATTTTATTTTAGAGAAACTCGTTTTTGTTACTAGCGCCACTTAACCTGTCTCCCACTGTCAAACATTCGCCTTTCCTCACCAGCTTCCACAATTCCTATATTTATTCATGATATGTTGTGGCCTCCGGCAATATCAACTGAGTATTTCATACGCATCAATGGTCTTCCAAGAAAGCGGGCTGTTGTGAGACCGAAGTAAAAGTGACGTCAACTTTTAGTAACGTGACCATTATGCAGACCGGGAAGGAAAGTATTGAATGTGCTCTCGTAAGTAATCAGTGGGCGTGACCAGGCGGAAACGGTGGTTAAAACACTTCAAAAAGGTGAAAATGAAGTACTAGAAGTACAGGATTCAAGTTTAGACCTCTCAGAGGAGAAGGAAAAGAATATCATCTGTATGCCCCCCCCCCCCAGCTTATCAAAAAATCTCTAAAGGAAAGGGGGATTATAGAATGAATAATTTAATCAATTTTATTTCAAATTTTGAATTAACCCAGTGTAGCCGTCGGTTAAGAGGTAGTGGTACACCTTTTCATAAGCATTTTACAGTTCCTATAATCATTTATGCTTTTGCAATAAGACCTACCCGAGCATTTTTTATATATATATATATATATATATATATATATATATATATATATATATATTTATTTTTTTTTATTTATTTATTATTATTTATTATTTTTTTTTTTTTTGCATAAGGAAAAATGATTCGACCCAGATGTCTTTACGATGTATAAAATCGAAATAAGAATAGCGTCAGATAGATTTAAGTGTAAGAATTAGTCTGTCAAGTACTTTTTATTTGTATATCTCTGGTGTACAAAAAAAAAAAAAAAATATATATATATATATATATATATATACACACACACACTTGTACGTGTGTGTTACTTGAGTTAGTAACACATGTACAAGTGACAGTAACATAACCAAACATAGTGTGTGTGGGGAGGGAATTTAGGTCTTTACTTTATATTTAATTTTATTTTGAATATTTTAAATAATATATAAAATATTCCTTATTTTGTTTTGTTCCCTTATAACTATATAGACTTTACCTTACACCCCCACTTACACATCTGACTTGGCTTCACAGGAGAATTTCAGGTTCAGGGGAACTTCTCGATTATGTATAATTCCCTTCGGAAAGGCTGTGTGTTCAAGAATAACAAACTGACTAATTAATAAACAACAATGTTTATTTACATATAAATATACAACATGAGATACAACTGAATTAGATAGCATGTAATATGACATACAAAGTTAAATCAAAGATACCTTGCATAAATTATTCTTATTCCTGTTTCCCTTCACTAGCTAATCTGAGTTGGCCATTATATGAAAACACTTGATTCATTCTTCTTGCCCCAACTAACTCCTAACACTTATACATTCACTATACCTATTTCACTTACTCCTGGATACAATTCTGTTTCATGTATTACAAATCAAATATTGCTACCTTCATTATTATGCTCTGTGTTCTCACCACTCTGTTACAATATACTTGTAAACCAATCTTAACTTTCCTAAAGTCTCTATTTGTTAATAGTCTTTCTGATAAACCAACAAATCTTCAATAAAAAACACTATATTCAGAGTTGCTCATATAACTCCATCTGTTGTTAAAACATTCAAAATCCCTCTTTATAAACTTTACTACCTTCTAACACATTATAGCTATTTGTTCATCAATTTAATCTGTTACTCATTCCTTTGTTTCCCTTGCATTATACATTAATAATTTTTAACATAATAAACTCTGTTAGAATATCTACTATAGAGATAATTTATCTTTCATTTTACTTTCTAGTGGTATCCCTTTTTTAATTAATTACTATACTATTTCACTAACAGTCCTTCTTCTTAACTTAGCATACTTAATATATCGCTATATCGCTCACCTACTTCTATCGTGTTCCTTTCTTTTCCAGGGAGGTCTCAAGCTTCCATCTTAGGCTCTCCTAGTTTCTCAATGGGCTGTAGTCTACGTCTGGATAGGGCATCACTGTGTCTCTTAGGAATTTATGGGCTCGTCTTCAATACTGTTACTTAACCTTTGGTTCAGTTATTCTGGCGGATTCGGGATTACAATTTTACCTTCTCAGCTCACTTATCTGCGCCTTTGCCTTTATCACTGCCTTCAGATGATGGACTAGGGTTATTTTTCTCCTTACACTACTATTTTCACGCTGACCACTTTCACTACCTTCCTATACGGACAAGCTTATTCTCCTTGCACTTCAGTCGATTGCACACGGGCCACTACCCTTGCCTCCTGATGACGGATAGGCTTATTCTCCTTACACTTCACTCATCTGCATACGGGCCACTACCCTTGCCTTCCTCCGATGACGGACTACTTGACAGTTCTCTTCTATCATGAAACTTACTGACTGTACTTAAACTTATCTAACCCTTCACTACTCCATCTTAACTTTGTCAGATCTTTCTCAACTGGCTGACAGGACAGGACTTATCCAACCCTACACACTTATTACTTCATCTTAACTTTGTCAGATTTTTCTTAACTGCTGACCTGAGTACTTATCTAACCCTACACAACTTAACTCATTTTCTCACTAACACCGACAAAACTCAACTCGGTGTTTCCTAACTCATCTTCACAAAACACCAACAAAAACTCAACTCGGTGTTTCCTAACTCATCTTCACAAAACACCAACAAAAACTCAACTCGGTGTTTCCTAACTCATCTTCACAAAACACCAACAAAAACTCAACTCGGTGTTTCCTAACTCATCTTCACAAAACACCAACAAAAACTCAACTCTGTGACTATTTTAACCCATTTCCACAAACATCGACAAAATCTCAACTGTCAACCGTCTCCCCCTAACTCATCTTCACAAAAACACCAACGAAAACTCAACTCAGTCACTTTTTTAACCCATTTCCACAAACACCGACAAAATCTCAACTGTCATCTCTCTCCCCCTTTTCACTCACTTTTTTTCCATCTAAATTACGTACCGCCCCTGTATGTTAGGGTAGCCCTAGTTCTCAGTCTTAACCAATGTTCTCATTTTATCAAACTTTCACTCTGTCCTATTCGCCCATTTTTAATTTTTCTCAAGCTGTCTCTTCAGTGCGCTATCCAACTCCTCATTTTAAGAAATTTGTAAATTTTTCCAGGCAGTCCGCTGCTTCGAAGTTCGCCGCCATCTTTCTGTTTCACTTAACACTTTTTCTTCCTAAGACCCCAAAACTTGCTCTCACCGACAGCCAGACGCCAGTCTTAAATCTCACCCGAGCATTTGTCCCATATTGATTCAAAGCTTGCTGTAATGATTCAAAGCTTGCTGTAATGTTTTCCCAGTACTCCAAGATTGTATAGAAATTTAGCCACTAATCACTCATTTGGAAGGCATGAGTTCAAATCCCATTGAAGATGTCAAGAATCCTTAAATTTCTCTTCAATTGGGGCTGTAGTTAGTTGATCTCAGATGGATAGAGCACGGTTTTCCCTTCAAAATGGTCTATGATTACTGATACACTGTTTTAGCATTAGTAGAGGCATTTGATGGTGAGTATGGGCTTGGCCCAGGGTCCTGAGCTGGATATCATAATTCTCTCTCTCTCGGTAATTCAGAATTTTTTTTTTTTTTTTTTTTTGGCCTCAGGCTTCCTTGCACCATATGGCTAATAATAATAGCAGACTGATTTACATATGTTGTAAGCTATATAAACAAATTATTTTCGATATATGCATAAACTTATTTTAAGAGCATCCAATCTGGCCTGTGATCTGCTGTGCAAGCATGTGAATGTTATGTTGATCAGCTAACGTGTGACTATGTTTAAATTTGTATAAATACCTGTTCTTGGGGTGAATATGACATTTGGTGTATGTATTGTGTAGGCAGCGGTTGATTTTTACATCTGCTAATGCTTTGACAGTTCTAAAATGTGAGTGATTTCGTTCTTTTTTTTTTGGCTTGTGTAACGCAACCCGAGGGGGGGGGGAGCTGTGGTGCCCCAGGGCCCGTCGTTTGGGATCCTTGTGAAAAAAAAAAAAAAAATTGTTAGTCTAGAATATGTGAAAATTAATTATTAAGAACGTATAGGGGGTCATGGTCTTATATTTACTATGTGAAATGAATGGGAAATGTTAATCATTAACGAATTTCAGTTGAGTACATAGAGGAATTCTGTGCAGAGATTTTCAGTCTCCGAAAAATTCTGAAAGGGCTACACAATACTGTCAAATCGTGTGTGTGTCATAGGATTGGAAAGTAAAAGGCACCCTGAGGAAATAAACGTTGAGGATTTCCCTCTCCCCAGCCCTATATACTTTCCAATATTGTATACCAGTATGTATATTTTGTTTAAGATGCTTATAATATATTAAATAAAACATTTTTAATTTTGTTACAGTTAAATCAGAATTTGTGTACTAATGAAAAATTGCATAATGCGATTTTTTGTTAAATAAGTGAAACTAACTAGTAGTATTTCTGTAATAATCAAGAATCTCTGATACGCTGTACTTAGGAGGTCACTTCTGCTGTACTAGGAATAACCTCAGAGGTGTGAACTAACGTAACTAGATGGTAAACGACAAATTGTGCGGTAACTACTTTGCTTAATGCTGGAGGTTTTAAGTGGCGGAACTGATGTTTAGTCTCCTGATCAAAGCTTTGGCAATCTCCATCATCCACAATGAGTGATAACCTCAAATTACACGATGGGCAGCATTGCGGTTTTGTGGGGGACCGCTGACCGATACACTGTCCACTGATGGGCAGCATGGCGAGATCCAATATTCCTTCATTTCGAGGTTACAGTTCTAAAACTGCTTTTTGCCAACCGGTCGCTGGATAGTGCACTGGACCGAACCTATTGGTAACTCTCTAGGAGGCTACCAGATCATTAGTGTACTGTATAATCTCGCTGCCTCTACTCTGCCAGCTAGTGACTAGAGAGAGTCTAAATAGTGTGTATGCGAAGGGCATTATACAAACCCCATTATATCAAAGAGCTGGATGTATTATTATGTGTACGTCATAACCAAAAATTTAATTCTACATGTTTCCTCCCTCCACACACCTCTACTACTAAATGCATCATGAATAGTCAAACTAATAGAAGAAACCCATGTGTGAAAGATCTAAACTTGATAAAAACTTCATTAATTTCACAAATAAACGTCTAAGTTCTAATCTGTGATTGGAACGTATACATTTATGACAACCTGCCAAGCTTCACTTACTTTTTCTGACAGAGTTTCAGTTATCGGTTGGTTCAACCTAGATGAATTTGACAACTTCTGTCATATTCATCTGTTGTCATGCGTTGTCTCAATTGTACGAATCACTCGGAATTGTGATTCGTACAGTTGAGAGAACGAATGACAACAGATGAATATGACATGAATTTCTCCATCCTTACTTTTCTAATAGTGAAGTAATTTTTGCATTGTGATTTTAATGTTCGCAATTCTAGCTTCAATTTTCCAGTTACACCAACATATCTCATTTGGATGCCGAGACTTCTGCAATTACTAATGACCTCGTACATCTTGTACATTTACCTAACAGGATAACAGACAATCTTAACCACACACACCACTTTTTTTTTTTCTCTTCACCAAAAACGCTTAAGTACACGTGAATGTTTTTGAGTCTCTACGCAAAGTATTTCGCTAGAGAAGAGACCATTTCCAGGTCACAACTTGGCAATGGTCTCTTCTCTAGTGGAGTCTTTCTTATGATTATTCTCAGCTTCTTGAGCATTGCAAGAATGCGAAATATGGTGATCTGCATGATTTTTATTCTTTTCCTTGGTTTTATTATTGTTTTCAGTGTTTCAATCCCAATTTGTTCGCATCGTGTTAGCGAAATTATTCTGGTAGAGAAGAAACTTCTTTATTCCTCATTTCACCTGAATTTTGTTCTGTGTCTTTTTTTGATAAAGTTTGGTTTATAAAAAATTGTGGTAGGACGTTCAAGATAAGAATGCATCGTATTGCAATTGGATTGTATCCATATCCCCAACTTCATTTTCTGCATACATTGAAGCTTGCAACAATTAAAGAAGTTATTAATAAATCCAAACTCCGTTTTGAATAATGGCTTGTCCAAATGGTAGTTTAGCATTCTGGTCTCTTGCCACAACTATTGGCCACAACGTTTCTCCATGTGTACACCCATGTACCTGTTCTTTTTATATTCTCAGCCGAAGATGAAGTTGCCTTAACAAGCATTCTACTTGTATACCATGGATAAGTGCAATATGGCCTAGGTAGCTCTTTAACCCCCCCCCCCCGACAAATAATTGTATACCCTTCTAATCACTAACTTGGTAAATCGTTTCTTACCATCCCCAATACACTCCACTTAATGCTTCCAGTGATCTTAATGCCTTAGAAGACTTCCGCAGTCTTGATTTGTGATCTTGAGCTTGCTTCTGTTTTGTGTCGGCCTTTTACACTTTCTTATTCCACAGGTGTTTTTCCTTCGGTTTCGAAATTTATCATATCCATCCGGTTTCTATTAACGGTGACATTTGTCAATAATATATAGGAATTTTGTTAGCAGGGAAAAGGAGGTGATTGTCCCTCTGCGTAAGGCAATGGTCAAGCCACACCTTGAGTACTGCGTACCGGTCTGCAGGCCTCATTTTACGAAGGATGTTGATTTGTTTGAGCGTGTACAGAGAAGGGCAACAAGATTGGTAAGGCGAATGAAGGGATCCTCTTACCAAGAGAGGCTTAAGTTCTGCAAATTGCAGTGGCTGGAGACTAGGCACCTGCTCGGTGATCTGATTCAGGTGTATAAGGCCTTGAATGGATTGAGCACGCTGAATTCTGATGGGATCCTTCTACTTGTTCAGATTACGAACCTAAGGGGCATAAATTCAAATTAAGAAAAGACAGATGTAGAATAGATGTGCGGAAATTTGCCTTTAGCCAGCGGGTGGTTAATTGCTGGAACAAACTTCCATCTGTCGTTGTGGAAGTTGATAGGTTGAATAAATTTAAGGAGGAACTGGACAGGCATTTGGGTGGAGGAATGGTGTGTTTTTTTTTTTTTTTTTTTTGGCTGATGCTGCATAAGCTCATACACTTGCTTTCTTGTATCACATGCCACCACTACTACTTCAAAACAACAGTGCAGAGGATAGTGTTTTTTTCTTGACCAATACTTCATTATTTTACGATAATGAAGTTATCCATAAAAGTTCGCGTATCGATGTTTTGTGTAGAATTGTAAATCGGCGCTTGTGCATAACACTTGTAAACATCTTGATTATCTGTAAGCTCGCATTATTCTGTTTGTCGTCGATGTAACTCTTGCTTATCAACATTGCCTAATATTTTTTTTTTTTTTGTAATCATAATGGAATTCTTCCTCCCCCCCCCCCCCCAAGAAAAAGAGCAGAAACTTCAGTCACACTGGAACTACAAAATATTATATATGAATTACCTAAAAAGCCTCACTTACATATGTTCGGGCTCTGCTACGTACAACACTGAGGGGGGGGGGGGGGCTTGGATAATCCATGTGCAATGTATTCTTCCATAATTAACAACTTTAAAATTTAAGAGGAAAAAAAAAAAAAAAGAAAGTCTGAGGCGTTTTTTTTTTTTTTTTTATAAAGTATGGGCCTTAGTCTGTGTTGCCGGACTTCGTTTGCATCGATGAACAAAAATTCCAAAATACAGTAAATGTTTTAAGTGTATTTCGTCATTCGGTGTTCCTTCATTTCGAGACTATTTTCAAAGTTGATGCTGTATAATAAAAGTGGACCAAGGTGTCACGCAGAGAGACTACGACTATTCTTAGATAACGAGAAGATAAAAAGTGATAATATTTAAAAAAAAAACTGTCATTGATAGAAGCCTACACCATTTCGGCTTTCTTGTTCACGAAGCTCACCTGTATTTGAACTAGTCGCGGTGCTCCTGGATGGCTTTCCCAAGTGGGAAATTACTCTTATTTTATTACAGAATGACGTGACTTCCATTCTCCGCATTTGTTTTTACTTATACAATAGCTTGGGGAAGCTAAAAGGAAAAAAAATAAAAAACCGTGTATATAAAATCTTGGTGTCCAAGGCCTTGTAATCATCGTTGTTTGCTTTGTCTTGAGATCGTTGTTTATGGCATTTCCGGCATTCTAAGTTTAACCGTCTTATTGAATATGTTTGTAGGATAGCCACTCTCTAACACTCATTATCCGTCTCTGCGTGCTCTCATTCTCCTTGGCCTCTTTAACAGTTGTCGGCTAACCATGATTCGCAGTGACCCCGAAAGGACCTAAGCTGGCGTAGCTCGCCGACAGCAACCCTTATGGGTTACGACATTTGTTTCTTCGAAGTGTCAACGGAATACTTTCGCGGAGAATTAAGTAACTTTTGACATCCTTGTCTATCTCTTGCGTAATTGTCAAATCCAGATAGTAACAGTTTTAATAATCCAACAATGATGATCATTACACTCGCGTTAAACCTGAATTCTCTCAATAAAGAATGGGATGAGGTAGTATTTCATCTTCCATAATAACTGTTATTAACCTTTTCGACAGACTGACAATAGGAGGCTAACCTTCTGTTTCTAGTAGCAGGTCAGTGCCACAGTCTCTAGTAACACTGAGATTCCATCTTTGGTGTTTTTAATAGAACTAGCAGCTTATTAAGAATTAAAGCTTTCTAAGATTTTTATTAGGCTTTGAAAAACATTATCAACGGAAGTTTCGAAACCATATCTATAATATCATAACACTGAACAGAACGATTTTTTTTTTTGCAATCCTTTAAAAAGCAACAGGCGATTCTAAAAAAAATGTCCCGAATTCAAGGCAGTGCTGAAACTTCGTATATCACCCACCATTTTCAAGGGAAAGGAAATTGTGTGAGCGCGTGCGTGTGCACGCGCATAGTGCAGCCCATAATAAAGGCACCGGGGCTCCAGAATGAAAAGGAGCTCTAAATCACAACGGGGGTGACGTCTGAATCCGAGTTGGAGATCTCCTCTCCCTCCTTGCTAACATTAATTAGATAGAGGACTAACATCCTCTTTCTCCTTGCTAACATAAGGTACTACATGGCCTCTATTAGCTGGGTAGATATCGCGCAGAGAATGAATACAATTGAACTGTGGTACGCTTTTAAAACATTAATCACAGATGCCTTGAATGCGTATATACCATTAAAAAAATACTCCACGAGAAGGGTTCCAAGTTGGATGAATAGTGAAGTTGCCGCATTACTTGAGCAGAAAAAGGTGGCATGGAAAGGTTACAGAGCAATAAAAAGTACTGAAGCCTATAACAGCTACAAGGTGATGTGTAATAGAGCCAAGGTTCGACAGGCAAAGGCAGTTTATGAGAAATCACTAGCAAACGGAGCAAAGAGGGGGGATAAAGAATTCTTCACATATATAAATGCCAAGAAGAGCAGGACAAACCAGATCGGACCTTTACGTAAGGAAAAGGGGATAGTAATAAATACACCAGCTGCCGTTGCAGATGAACTCAGCAGTTATTTTGCATCGATATTTACAAATGAAAAGCCTTTTGTGGCAATGGGAAATTGTGGGAGCGAAGTTAAAAAATATGTAATTAATGATAACGAAATTTCGCAAGATTATTTAATGAAAAAACTTTCGAGCCTACAGACCAGTAAGGCTCCTGGAGTTGATGGAATATACCCTATAATCTTAAGAGAGGCGGCAAGCGAGTGCAATGAACCATTTGAGGCTAATTATGCGAGCATCACTAGACTCTGGGGAGATTCCCTTGGATTGGAAAAGTGCAAATGTATCTCCCATACATAAGGGTGGCTCTAAAAGTGAAGTTGGAAATTATCGACTTGTCAGTCTGACTTCAGTAGTAGGGAAAATCATGGAGGCAATGATCAAGGGTGGAATTCAGGATCATTTGGATCGAATTGAAATTCTCAAGGATACTCAGCATGGTTTTGTAAAGGGAAAATCATGTTTTAACAAATCTGGTTCACTATTTCGAAAGGGTCACTCACGAGCTGGATTTAGGGAATAATTTCGACATTGTTTATTTAGATTTCAGCAAAGCTTTTGACTCAGTCCCACATGAGCGGTTGCTTTATAAGTTGGAACAGGTTGGAATCACTGGAAAAATCCTTAGATGGATAGAAGGATGGCTTCAGGGCAGGAGGCAGAGGGTTGTGATAAATGGCTATTCCTCAGATTGGGTTGATGTAAGAAGTGGGGTTCCCCAAGAATCAGTATTAGGACCACTGTTGTTTTTAATTTTCATAAACGGCATTGATGAAGGGATAGAGGGCGTGATGTCTAAATTTGCAGTTGTTAAAATTGGTAGAGTAGTTAATGATCACTGTCAAGCTGAGCTTCTTCAGAAAGACCTAGATAGACTTCAGGAATGGTCAGAAAAATGGCAGCTGTGCTTTAATCCAACAAAGTGTAAGGTATTACACCTGGGAAACAGTAATCCCAAAAAACTTATTAACTTGGTGGAGTTCAACTAAACCCAGTACTGGAGGAAAGGGACTTGGGTGTTACGATACGGTCAGACATGAAATTCTCTGAGCATTGTAAACAGGTTGCACGGAAGGCCCATGGTGTCCTATCGATGATCTATCGAACTTTTGCAAGTAGAGATAGGAACGTGATAATCCCATTATATAAGGCTTATGTTAGACCACACTTGGAATACTGTGTTCAAGTATGGAGACCGCACCTAAAGAAAGACATCGAGCTTCTTGAAAGGGTTCAAAGAAGGGTAACTCGCCTGGTGAGATCGGCAAAAGGGCGTCCTTATGAAGAAAGACTTCGAATATGTGGGTTGCAGAGTTTGGAAACTAGACACCTTAAGAGGAGATTTGATTGAGGTGTTTAAGGCTCTGAGAGGCATCAGTAAAATGAATGAGGACAAAATTTTCAAGATTATAAATGATACTAGAACTAGGGGACATAAATTCAAGTTACTGGGGGAAATGTTTAGATTGGACTGCAGGAAGTTTTATTTTAGCCAGCGAGTTATAAATTACTGGAATAAGTTGCCTTCATGGGTGGTAGAGGCCGACAGTTTGGGGAAATTCAAAGGTCATCTGGATAGTACTTTCGGGTAAGGGAAGCGCATAGGATGATAGGTTTAATTTCCTTTTTATTTTATTTTATTTATTAATTATTATTATTTAGTTATTTATTTTTTTTTTGTTTTGTTTTTGTCATTGTTTTGTTCGGAATTTTTTTTTTTTTTTGGCTGGTGCAGCATAAGCCATAGGCTTTCTTGCACCATGCGGCCGTTACTAATACATATACACTGAATTATGACCACCTACCTAATACTCCGTAGGTCCTTTTGTCCTCAGTACAGCAACTATCCGACGTGGCATTGATTCAACAAGATATCGGAAGCGTTCGGGAGGTATGGCCAACCAAGCTGTGTGTAATGCGGTCAGCTTTGAAGGTGATTGGTAGTATCCAGACACTATGCCTTTCCATAGTGTCCCACAAGTGGGAGTGATATCGGGGGAGTTCCGAGGCTAGTCGAAATGCTGGAAGTCAAACTGCATTCCTCAAACCATTCCTGCACAAAAAGTGCCCGATGGCTCTGCACATTGTCATCTTGGAAGACACCATCTCCATTCGGGAAAAAGTGTAGCATAGCGGGATGTACACAGTCAGCAAGCAGTTGACGATAGCGGACACCAGTGATATGTTGTTCCACATGCACCAGGGGTACAAATTCCTGCCAGTGAAACATGCCCCACACCATACAACGGTCTCCACCGGCCTGCACTTTTGATACCACGCATGATGGATCAAGAGCCCCATGTTGTTGACGCCAAATCTGTACACGAGCATCCACGGTGTGGAGTAAATAACGCGACTCATCCGACCAGCACGTCTTCTAACCTCCAACTTGCATGCTCTTTGCACCAGGCGAGTCTTTTACGCCGATGAACTTTAGTTAAGAGAGGACGCTGTAGGGATCGTTTGCTGGTATAGCCAATATGTACGATGCATGGTCATGCCAGATATTGTTCAGGGTTGGCCCATGTTGTATTGGGTAGTCAGCTCTTCAACAGTGCTGCGTCTGTACAAGTCATCGGACCCGGCGCTCATCTCTAACATCAACCTTTCACTGACCTTTGCAGTTTTGCCGTAGGGTCGTTGTTTGACCATTTTGACGCCAGTCCTAGTATACTTTACTAGGACGGCTCTCGAACAGGCCACCAGTTCAGCCTTTTGGGAAATCGAAGCAACCACAATCTGTCCTTTATCAAAGTCCGATAAATCAGTCAGTTAGTCTGAAAACTTTGAAGCCATATCCGCGTCTTTCAGGAGGAAGGTTCAAGAAATCCAAGTCTGCCTTATCTATTTTCCGCTGGAACACAGTGATGGCACCAGGATCGAGCTTCTTGTGTGGATTTTAGAGAATCTTGGCACAGATATTCCCATGATTGTAACTGGTGGCTTTAATATGCCTAGCCCAAAACACGATCAAGCTAAAGAATACCTTGATGCAAACCTTAGGACTGACCCTACTTGATACGCTTCCGACTACGGGAGGGCAGCATTTGGATTTATTTTATCATAATCTATAAACATAAGAAATGTCACCCCTCAAACTAAAATTCCAGTCAGATCACAACCCAATATGTTGTGAAATTTCCCTGTCCAATAGTGCAGGTGAGCAACGCATCGATCAGCAAACTCGTCAAACCAAGAAGATATACTCTCTTAAGTTCATTAGACCTGAGATTATTTTACAACATCTCAAGACCTACAACTGGAATGCTCTATACAATAAACCGATGGAAGAAGCTGCCAACTTGGTTAAGAAAGAGCTCCTATTTATTGCTGACCTGGGAACCTCAAAAGAAGTAAGGGTCACCGACAAAACTAAACCGTGGTTCAACGAGTATTTAAAACGGGCGTTTGTGGCCAAGCAAAAGGCTTATAGGAGATGGAAAAAATCAGGATTGAATGAAGACTTCACGGACTACAGGGAAAAAAAAAAAAAAAAAAAAAAAAGAGCCATTTTCTTGAAAAAGAGACGACATTCACGCTACGAAGAGGTTATTAGAAAGCTTCGCCATTGGAAAAGAATCGTGAGCAAAAAGGCCGTTAAATTTGAAATGGAAGAAACCACATCCGGATACTGGGCTAAGGAGTGCTTTGAAAGGCTGCCAGTTGAAGGTAAAGCAAATGTACATGGATATCAGCTGGAGAATATGGCACAACATATTTTAGCGAGGGGAGGCGTTTGTGAGAATGCTTTATCCACAGTCATTATTTCTAGAGAAGATCTCGTCAATGCCATTAATTCCATGCCTACCAAATCTACGATCGGCCCCGACGAGTTTTTTATCTTTATTTTAAAGATATGCAGTGCCTATATTGTTGATGTGCTGTTGCACATTTTCCAAAATATCCTGAGAGACGGAGTCCTTCCCTAGAGCTGGAATCACTACTTTGTGCGGCCGGTGCCAAAAAAGAACCCTAAGGCCTCTTCAGACTTTCGACCTATATCCATCAGGTGTTCTCTTTTTAAAACTTTTTGAAAAAGCCATCCTTCCAGCTTTAACCCAACAGTGTTTTGCGCACAGGCCACCCCACCTCCATACCCTAGTACCGAGACGATCCACTACTATTAATCTGTTGGAGACTCTTCAGAATGCAGCACGCATTAAATAAAAAAAAAAGCCCAAATTGACATCATATTCCTTTATATAAAGGCAGCTTTCGATAATGTGTCGTTACCTGCGCTTGAAAACATATTGAAAGCTTATTTCCGCATTGAGGGCAAACTATTACAGATCATCAAGGCCATTTTGAAGCCAAGGCACCTCATTGCACAACACCAAGAATTCCGTGCAGAATACACCCTCACTTGGGGTATCCCTCAGGGAGCTGTTTTATCAGTTTTGCTGTTCGCTGCAGCCCTGGAGTATTTTCTGGCGCGGAATCAGAATTTTATTTCCCACGCCGATGATATAAAATATTTTGTTGTTTTTAAAGAAGGATCTCAGGTGTCCGACGTCAATTTCCATGCCAACACTAAGCTGTATGAACTGGAGACACACCTACGCAAAATCGGTTTGTAGCTAAACTCAGACAAGTACAACTGACAATAACTAATAAGATATCAAATTATCTATTAATGGAGCACAGATTAAGAAAGTCAACTCAGCCACCGACCTAGGAGTGACTTGGGACGAGGGCCTTACCTTCCAAAGGCACTTTCAGAACACGAGAACAAAAACTTTCGCTGCCATATGGGCTGTAAGACAGGAAATAACTGGGGTTCGAAACCAGCAACTAGTGACCCAATATATCTAAAGATGTATCGTTCCTGTATCCTTATATGCTTCGACAATTTGGTCCTCTGCTCCAAATACTTAACATTAGGAAATTTCTCAGCCTGGAATACAGGTTACTCCGGTGGTTAAATAGGATTGCCGGTGAGCCCTTCACAATTTCGAAATCCATACTGTACGCAAACTTGAACATAGCTCCGTGCATTGACATGATCACAATACGTAACATCTGCATTCTAGCACAACTTCTCACTGGGAGTTCAGATGCTCCTCAAATTGAAAATATTTTAGTAAGGCCCCTCCCTGGAGCCCGCTTCCACAACCCTCATAATCTCCGAAGTGCTCTCAATAACACGGACGGATTAAGGCGGATGTTCCTGCCAATACTCTGGAGCTGTTTAGAGACCTCAAAATAGACCCGGACAGGTACTGCCACGAGAAAACTTACAGGAAGCTCATTGCAGCGGATCTGTACACGAAACTACAAATATGATGAAGAACGTAATTCAAGAAAGACTTCAAGTGCCCTCGAACTCATAAAAATCTTAAATGAACGATATATTGTGTTTCCAAAAGGCTCTTATAGGACTGAAGGTATTCCTTTTGTTCAGAGAATGACAATGAGGACCAATCTATATTGTAAATGACGATATAATTTTTCTATGTAATGTATAATGTTTTGTTATTTTTCTATGAATGTATAGTTTCTATATCTATATAATTTTTCCTCTATATTTATATATCTTAAGTATTTGCTGATATTTTATCCTATGTTACTCTAATAAGTTTAGTTGGATGTATGTATGAGCCACCCTCCTAGATAATCTCTGTACAGGGGTGTTTATTGAATAAACTGATAATAATAATAAATCCTTCCTTTGCCCATCACGCTGGGAATTTTACCTACTGAACCACTGACACCTTATCTATGCTACATAGGTCTAACTCCGCACTCTCGTACCCCACGTGGTCATCTGCTCGCATTCAGTTTTCATAGGGGTGGTCATAATTCAGTGATCACTCAGTGTGTGTGTGTGTATATATTGTTTTTTTTTTTTAATTAGTGTAGGAATTAGGCTAATATTTACACGATTCGCCTCACATTGTAGGACATTCCAGAAATGTGGCTATATTGCCATAACCATCACGTCTGAATTCAGTGGCGCGCCTCCGTAGCCAGGTGGGAAGGAGCAGCAGTGCGTAGCACACGCTTCTTTGTTAGACCGGGGTTCGAGCCCGTCACCACCAAATATGGAGGATGCGGAAAGATCAGGGAATGACCACCGCATATTCCCGGAACAATATGGCCTTAGTTGCTAATGCTCCTAAAAATCAAATAACAAACTGAATTCAGTGATAACTTAAATTTAATCTTGAATTCTGAAGTGAAAGTTTTTTTATTTATTATTATTTTTTAAATGTGTATATATAGAGGAACACGCATTTGCAATCTGTATTGCATCATTTGGCTAAACACAGTGATAAAAATGGCAAGGCCAAGCGCGAGAGTACATTTGAATTGTGCCGTGTTTCCATGGCACATGAGTAAAATTCTGTTTATACTCCGGGACGACTACACGGTCAGAGGAGTTCACAAGGTAGAGAGAATACAAGAAACAGCACCGTATTCAGCAGTCACGGCTTGAACCCGGGTCACTCAAGACACGTGTACTTTTATGAATTTTTATAATTTCATATATAATATCTTTATTCATAAAAATATTTATGCACCCGCGCGCCTGCCCACTCGGATATAGCATCGGAGGTCGGTATGAACCGAATGTCGGTGTGGTAGGTTCGCCACTCAGAGGGTGGGGAACTCTGTTTTATATTTTCTGGCAGGTGTTTTTTTTATTTTTTTCTCAATAGATGACATTAGTTGGAATTTGAGAATTTAAATTTAGTTTTGCTTCTTGGTTCTGGTGCACGAACCGGTGTTATTATCATTGGAGCAGTAATCTTACCTCGCGACTGCGGGTTCCCCCATTAGATTTGGGTTAGATGTCTTTGAATGGATCGGTTGTGACGTCAGTGAATTTTTGTGAATTTTTTAGCTTTAATTATGTGGCAATGCATTGTGGGTGTTAATTGGGAAGGTGTATTTTGGGGAGGTTATGTTGCGCTGCCCCTGCGTCTGCGTTACAGGGCTTTGGCGTCGGTCTTCTATCCCTCACACGAGGTGCCGCGTCTGCGACGCGACACCTTGTGTGCGGGATAGAAGACCTTGCAGGATGAAAAACCATTTTTTTTTTATTATTTATTTTTATTTTCCTGAAAGATAAAATCCTTGCTGTTTCCATCTGATGTTGGTACTTGAAAATAAATTTCTTGTTGTTTCTATCTGTGGCTGAGACCTGAAAATAAAATCCGTATTCTTAAAACTTTTTTTCCTTCCAAAGTTCCATTTCTTCTTGAAAACCGAAAATTAAACGCATGTGTGCTTGAAGTCTTATGAATTTTATCTGCAGTGATTGTTCTTTTCTCAAATGTAATTTGTGAATATTGAGAACTAGACAATTCGATTTTATTCTGGTTATATTGCTTTTCTTTGGAATTAAAATGGATATTTTCCCCTTGAAAAAGCTATACAGAATATATATATTTCTATCGTCAACAGTTTATTTTTACTCCTATGTCTTTACCCACAGTAATTATGTTTAGGAATCACAAGGACTAATAAAATTTCAAAAGCAAAGTTAACCTTTCTCACATTCACCCCTTCTGCTGATTGTAACCTCTGTATATACTTGATGTGTGAAATCTATTCCAAGGTAAGATTTAAAATTAAACTCAAAAGGTTATTTTTCTCAATAAGATTTTAGTCCTTTTTCAGTTGATTGAATGTAAATGAGTTTACTTGCATATTAACAACAGAACATAAATTCAATCTGCCCCGAAATGCATACACTTTTGCCTGCGTTCGAAAACTACAGCAGACGAGTTATGAAAATCAGCTCCTGTTGATTCTGAGTTGACAAGAACATTCCAAGATTTCTATCCTATTCTCATTGCTGAGTGGAAATGAACTTCTCGAATGTAATGAAAGTGGTTGTTTCCACTTTTTCCAAAAAGAACCACACAAAAGATTATTTTCATTTCAACAGAATACGAATTTACATCGTCACAAGAGATAATTGCAGTTAGCAATTATAAAAAGTAGAAAACTTTTGGGAAACACAAGCCGTTTCCATATTGAAACGGTATAATGTAAATTATTTTTTTATTTTCACTGGTTATTTTTGAATATCATCAGATTTTATCTTCACAAATGACGTCTGTACATGTCACCAACTCCAGTTAATGCAGCTGACCATTTCCGCTTGGAAAGAGAAGTACAAAACATCGCTTATGGAAGGTACCAAATCCATTCGGGGAAGGGGAACATTTCCTGTCTGAAGTGAATAGGATCACTCGTTTTATGTTCAAGACGTGAATACGATTTCTGATGGATCTAAATTGGGAAAAAAGTTTTAAAAGTACAAGATGTGTGTCGAAAACGTTTTAATGGTCGATTCAACTGTATCTGCAAACGATTTCTGATTGGTTGAAAATATAACCTGATATTTATTTCCCTGCTTCGAAATGAAATACAGTATACAATATTTTGTTTTTTCCCACGTCCGTTTGTGTTCATTTTACGCGAAACTATTTCTCAGTGACTGCAGTTAGTTTTTCCGTAAGATTGTAATCTTGCCGTTTTAGTTGTTAACGCAAGATGTTAATGAGAATTGCCAACTTTAAGTTGGACGTTTTACCTGTCAGCAACAACAAAAGTATATATTAAGCGACATCAAGTATGGTTGTTTAAATGAATTTAAGTGAAAGTTACCAACGTTAAAAGGGTTGGCATTTTAGGTTATTTTCGATGGTACCTCAAGAATAAAACTGTATATTTTAGCATTATCAGGTGTGGTTTTTGACTACTTAAATTTCCAAAAAAACAAACCAAAACGCATGTTACGATTAACCATTTTTAGTTTTACCAAGCAATTGAAGTATGTATGCAAAACCGACATGTTTCTTTAAGTAACCACCAAATAACTTTTTTTTTTTTTCCCTCAAAAACTTAATTACTGATATTAACGGTGACATCTGCTTCTTAACAGGCCAGCAAATAACATCAACAGTTTAGCAATTAAAAAAAATTTGTGCTCGTGTGAAAACATTTCATGTATGATTCCACTGTATCTGCAACGCGCGAGCGCGTGTGTCTGTGTGTTTTCACATTATCCGGATCGACTTAATGGCAAAAATGTCTAAAGTTAAAAGTTTAAGATTTGAATTTAAATCTACTTAAGCTTACTCTTAGTAAACATAGGCGCTGATAACATTTTTACAAAAGCCAAAAACTATTTAACAACTTAATAAGGGTTATAGTCACTAAAGCTTTTGTTTTGGAATCGCGCAGTCAAGCTGAGTCAAACGCACCAGGACTGCTCCACTGTGGAAGCAGAATTGTGCAGTTGCTTCAAACACACGCACACAACGATAATTCACATAAATTTCGAGATTTTCGTATTATTCACTGGAAATATATTCATTTCCATGTTAACTGTATCACAAGACTACAACATTGTGAAGCAAGCAAGAAAACATTTTTTTTCCACTTAGCTGGATGAAAGCACAACACATATTCAACTTCAACCAACAGAAAGAACGCAGTTTCTTTTTAATCCCCCTTGTTCACTTGAATATCACTAGCGAAAACACCTCTGTACATGCCGTTTCTACCAGTTTGACTGATATCCTTTCAAGAAGAATATAGCTTTGAAGATCCGGACGCATTCGAGCCTCGTTTCCAGTCAGTTTGAAGAGAACAAAATTATCCGTTTCTATCTTCAAGATGTGTGAATACGACTTTACGATAGACCAAAGTGTAGTCTATACGGAAAAAATACATTTTTCCTGATATTAGCTGAATAAAAAATTGACATATACGTAATAACACATTTTCGCTTCTGAATCTGAATTAAAATTGACATTTTTTCGTTTAATTAAACCCAAAAATAGGTAAATTCTTATTTTTTGCCTGAGTTTTCATTGAAAAACGCGCGTTTATATCGGAAAAAATAGGATAGGAGAGTATTTTAACTATTCACACGTCTTTGCAGTCTACCGAGAAAGAGATCGTAAAATCACATATACATCTTAACTCCACACACAAAAAGAGAAATACAGCTTTTTCAGAAATCATGCTTATTTGTTGATATACATTTTATTCTTGGGTATTATTTGTGCATGTTAGGCCGCCCTTGGGCACTTTTGTCAAACTTTGGAAAGTTTAAATTTCAGAAAACACTGATAATATGAACTTACATTCTGTCGACTGTTCTTGTGTGCAAAGTTAGTATGCTTCCTGCTCGCATATAATTTCAAGCTCAATCCACACCTTTGAAATCAGAGAAAAAAGACAATGCGGTTCTTCTTATTACGAAAAATATTCTTTGTGACATTTTATGAAAGCGCATTACGATGAAAAACATAAGTGGGACAGTTCGAGCCATCAGGTTCTCTCTCTAATTTTGTGGCTTTCGTTGTTAACACAAGATGTGATATTAAAGTGGAAATTACCAGAATTAATTTAGACATTTTGGTTCTCACCACATTAATAAAAGTTAGAATGCACATTCACAGGTTAGAGGTTCTCTGTAGTCAGGAAGGAGTTGGGATTGCCAGTATCTGTGCAAACGTTTACCTCATTTTGAATTTGGTTTAATGCATGTTGTTGTGTTTAAACTGAAAAAAAAAAAAAAAAAACTTTTTTCAAAAATTGAAACGTCAAAACTTGATCTTTGTTTTTCTCGGCTTTTGAAAGCCGCTATGTTTCTTAAAACACAAGTGTGTGTGGAATGCAGACTGCTGCAGGGCATAAGTTTGAAGAAATTCAAACGGAGGCAAACAACAATATTGTAGTTCAAAAACGCAGGATATGTGTCGGAACATCAAAGGTTGACTTCTTACACACCCCGCATTGTTTTCAACTTGAACTTGCTACTACCACAGAAAAAAAAAAAAAAAAACCCAAAGTCAACTTTGGTAATTTTCATCTCCCTTTCCTTCTTGTGTTTAACATTAGCGAATAATTCTTACCATTCGGTTTTAAGGATAAGAAGCGCTACAGAATAAACTTTAAAATTAATTGCTAGGCGTAATTGGTTTGGAGAGATTCACAAAATAAACTTAGTTTGAGTTTATAGAGATAATAAAGGTTGCCCGGTATATCCGTGAACATGACAGTCGTTACGAACGCATGATAGCATTCATTTACATAGGTTTCTTTAAATTTACATCTCTTAAAAATTGTCCACACCAGTCATGGTAAATTGTAGACAATTAATACTACTAACTTTTTTAAGACTAACACTAAAAGGCAAAATAAAATTAACGATGTAGACCTGGCCAAACAGCCACAGTTCAAGCTGGAAATCAGGTATTTAAAACTGAAAAATAGACTTGAACATCCAAACACAACGGGAGCCGCAGGTGTGTGTCACAACAGAATGGGCACAACTTATATAAATCTTATGTACTGTTGTTTTATGACCTATATATTTTTACTGAAAGATAACTAAGACAACGGACACTGTGCGACCATTGAAGTTAATGTAAATTACTCTTAGAAACACGCTTACCCTTTGAAGAGCATCGTACAATTTCAAAAAAATATATAGATATAAAAGTTAACATTCTAGACACTAATCCAACGATTGAAAAGGATCATTTCAGAAATACCGTAATTATCATAGAACGTGTTTGTTGGATTATAACGACTCCTTTGAATCTGGACTCTCGTTTGAGACTAATGGAAAGGCATCAGTCGTGCTTCTGATTCACAGACTGCACTTAAAGTTAGTGCCTTGTTTGGGATGAAAAACTTATCGTCATTATTTGTGTGAAAAACTTTAACTTAGCCTTTTCTTCTTGACAAAGTTCCTTGCTGCTGTTATCAAAAGTGCTAGCTCCTTATGCGATGTGAAAAACCGAAATCGACATAAATGTCAAAAACGGGGGAAACGTGGATGGGGGTTGTCGAGAGACAGACGTACTCCTGCGCCCCAAGTCGACACAACACGGCATGCTCTACCGCAAACCGTACTTCTCTAGGGTAGAGGGAATGGACAATAACTTGAAACTGAAATAACGATACACACTACAACTATGAGTCACTTCCGATCGACAAAGCACATCAGAGCCACCTAATGAAACAGAAAATAAACAATACCCACTGGCGGAAAGTTTTTCTCCCCCCACACAAACATCTTCAAGATGACAAGCTTTCCCCAGCTTGAGACGATACAGAGCATTAGCTAGGGTACATTTCTGATTTCCCCCCCCCCCCCTTATATCCCAACATACACACACAGAGGGACCGAAGGAGGGACCCGCTTGCAACCAACGCACACAGAGGGGATGAAGATTGGGAACCTGCTTGCAACCCGAACCGACCAAAGGGCGCCCGGCCGGGGCCTCCCCACTAACCATCTGAGAGCAGCTGCTCTTGTAAGAAGTCAACCTTTGATGTTCCGACACATATCCTGCGTTTTTGAACTATTGTTTACCTCCGTTTGAATTTCTTCAAACTTATGTCCTTCAGCAGTCTTCATTCCATACACTTTTGTGTTGTTAAGAAACATATCGGTTTTCAAAAGTAGAGGAAATCAAAGATCGAACTTTTACGTTTCAATTTTGAAAGTTTTTTTTTTTTGTTTTTGTTTTTTCAGTTTAAACACAACAAGCATTAAACCAAATTCAAAAAGAGGAAAGCGTTTGCACAGATATTGGCAAGCCCCAACTCCTTACCGACTATACAGATTAAGAGTCCAAGACGCCTCCTCTAACATGTGAATGTGCAATTCTAACTTTTATTCTTGTGGTGAGAACCAAAATGTCTAAGTTAATGCTGTTAATTTCCACTTTAACATCACATCTTGTTAACAACCAAAGCCACAAAATTATAGAGAACGTGATGGCTCGAACTGTCCACTTATGTTTTTTCATCGAAGATTTCTCTTGTTTTAATCAACGAGTGTACAGGCTGGAGAGCAGACAAGTTGCTTTGACGGAGGAGTTGTCTCGGATCCAAATAAATCATGCAGTCGCGCATAAGGTGATTCTAGTTTTCAGTTTCATCACAGATGCACGTATCATCATCTACTGTACCAAATTGGCGAAGACTAGTTCTTCGAAGTAGTCATAAAGGTGGTCTCTAAGTTGTGGGTGAGCCAAGTCTGATTACTTTTAGTGAGGAAAGCAAAATCCGGAGTGAATTTTCTGGTGGTTTTGCCCTTGCGGGACTGCCAGAGTTGGAAACTTCAGACTTGAGTCTTCTTCTTGGTTGCAAGGTTTTCGTTGGTAGCAATAGAGATACTGATGAAGGTAGTTTGTATGTTCTGGAGCAGTGCAAGAGGCCAGAGTAAGCAATGTAGAAGTATAAAGGAAGATTTCAGGAAATTACCTGGAGTGCTGTGGTGGAAGTAGTTATGCAGACTGCGTGGATTGGAGGAGAAAGACATTAAATTTATTGACGAAGGTGATTCTCTAAACCCGGTAGAACTAGGCAGGGGCACCATGTTAAACAACCAGGAGGAAGACTGCAGAGTAGCAACAGCTTGAGAGGTCTGCCGTTAAGTCTCCAGTCTGTTCTGGTCACCGGCCAGCATGGCTGTGTATCTCTTGATCTTCTCGATATAATCGAGATGCGGCATGAAGGACCATTTATGATCGAGAAGGACACGAGGTATTTTACAGTTGTGTACATTTTTGATAGATGTGCCTTGAAGTCGAATGATAGGTGGCCTATGGATATGGGGGGTACTTTTTTTTTTTTTTTTTTTTTTTTTTTTTTAATCAGCAGCGTTTTGGTTGAGGAAATGGTAAGTTTGTGAGTCTCAGCGCATTCAGTAAGAGCATTTAAACAGAATTAACTTGCATCTCCAGGGTGGTTCGGGTGGAATCTTTCGAGTAAGACAAGGTTGTTCCATGTAAGAGAAGAGTACCAGAAAAGATTGGGGATTGGGTAAACGCATTTTGTATCTATATTATAAAGCTATTTTTATTCCGATTGTGTCGTATGCTGCATCAATTTGGTATGTTCGTACTGTCAATGTAAAATTTAAACAAAAACTATTATCAATACAAAGAATAATGTTGTTAACTATTTTGCTTGTTTGTAAGACTGTTTCGACTAATGCTCTATAGGTGATTGCGGGGGTTATTGCCTTTGGATTTAACAGTCGTGTATAGAGCTTTTTGTTATTTTATAAGAAAAGGAATACAAATTACATTTCTGGGGATTACTAATGAAGTTTCTTCTGCAGTCTGCAAACAGAAGAAAGAAATTTTGGTGAAATTAATTAAATTATGGCAGGACCGTTGGGATTCCAGTAGTACTGGTAGAGTAACTTATTTATTTATACCTAGTGTTGAATTTAATTTTAATAACAAATTGCATCGCTGGTTTTATCCAAGTATGGAATGCTCATATTTATTACGGGGCATGGTTCCTTAAAAAGTAAGTTGCATCAGTTTAGTTTAGTGGAAGATCCTTACTGTGTTTGTGGAAGGTTGGAAACATGGGATCATATCTTATATGAATGCAATTTGTATGATGAATTTAGATTAGACTTATTTAATTTGGTACCTAATTTTATTAGGAGTTCTGAATTAATTTGGCTGTCTAATGAAAGGAATTTTGTAGAATTTCAACGGTTTTGCAGGTTGACATTTAATAAAAGGAGTATACATGTTGTTACTAATACTAACTAAAGACCTGTTTTTTTTTTTTTTTTTTTTTTTCCCCCTCCTCTGGATGGATAGGCATTCTGTCTTGGAGGCGGGGAGAAAATTATTTTTATTTTTTTTTTTGGCTGGCCTTGTGGAATGACCATGAGGCGGGATTGTTGCACTCACTAGTAAGATGTATTCTCCTAGTTGGTGCTTTTTTTTTTTTTTCTTTTTTTTTTTTTTTGCTGGCTCTTGGGTGTGGGCACTCCAGGAGCGGGACTGCTGGCACCCACCAGTCTTGCACCGTTACTGGTGGGTGCGGGATTTAGGTGCAATATGCACAGCCAGAGTTAATAGATCCAGGCATAGCTCCCCGTGCCAGGGATGGGCACCAGGTGGTAATTGCCCAATGGACTATCACTTGGTGGCAGAGTAGCCTGTTTGACTTATAACACATTACACACGTGTACACACACTTACACTAACAGGCCATTATGATAATATGTTATATGATAAATTGGTGGAGATGGATGTATGTCCGGGTGCCACCCTTCGACAGTTAAATACATACATGTAAGAGAACATGGTGGTCCTATTGAAGTTTGAGAGCCATTCATCCAAAACCATGGTTCCGTACAGCCGGGCCCAAGATGGAACCCTTGGGACAGCCTCTAAGACACTTATCTGCTGATAAAGGGTCTTGATGGTATCCTTCCTGTTGGCGAAGTAGTTATTGATGCATTATAGATTTCAGCAGGGGTGGAACATCATGGTTTAAAGCCATATTGGTTGTAAGCTGCCAGACCTTTATCTTGGTAGTTAGCTTGGATTCTGAGTAGGAGTCTTTCAAGCACTTTCCCAAAGATGGGCAAGGGCACAAAGGGTTGGTAAAAGCAGTCGTATGGTTAGAGACGCAGCTGGAGACTTAAGGACAGATCGAAGATATGCATGCTTCCAGACGTCTGGGAAGAAGACTCATGGAGACGGGGTGTTTTAAAATTCTTGCCGAGCAGGTTTGGGGCAATTGACCAGACTCACTTGACTACTTCACCCTCGATGAGGTCAAGATCAGGGACTGTGCCATTCTTGATTTTAGCAATGGACTCCGCAATTTCAATGACGCTGAAGCCGTCCTCTTGTCCATCAGGTGGAACCCTTGGGACACATCAATGATCATGGTGTTTTCTTTCTTTCCGATTAGGATGATCCTCAGCGATCAAGGCGCCTCCGTAGCCAGGTGGGAAGGAGCAGCAGTGTGTAGCACACGCTTCTTGATTAGACCGGTGTTCGAGCCAGTCACCACCAAATACGGAGGATGCGGAAAGGTCAGGGAATGACCACCGCATATTCCCGGAGAAATATGGCCTTAGTTGCTAATTCTCCTAAAAACCAAATAACAACATCAGTGATCAACTGTTCAAGAATTTTATGCATAGTCTAACCAGGTGGTGGTTTCTATGGTGTCTTGTATAGTAATGGAGTCAATGATAACCCAGTTTAGATAGCTTTTGACGGATAATCGTGTGGATGAGACCCCGTGGATGATTATTATTAGCCATATGGTGCACTGGCTAATAATAATTATTATTACCAGTAATTAAAATTATTACTGGCTAATAATAGTAAAAAAAAAAAAAAAAAAAAAAAAAGAGAATGATGATATCCAGTTCAGAATGTTGGGTGTGCCAAGCCCATACTCACCAGATGTGAGCCACTGGAGTTGCCTTCTATCCTGAGATGTCTTTTGAGGGTTTTGTATTGGTTACAGAGGTCCAAATTGGTGAAGAATGCGCCTACTGCGAGCTCTCTGAAGGCGCCCTCTTGCCGAATTTTTAGTTGGGATTGGAGTTGAAAGATCTGCAGTCCGCCAGATGCCCTTGTGAAATTTCCTGCGTTTCGCCATTGACCTGTTACAGGCAGATCTGATTGTGTTAGTAATCATGTTAGGCATCTGCTGCAGACAACTCCTGCACCTTCCAATTAGAAATTAATTCTTCTGGCAGTAGCTGGAGGGAGCATGGTAACATCAATGCTCGATTGACCAGTGGAGGCATAGAGGGCTGATTGGGAGCATTTTAAGAATTGCGAGATCATGAGAAGCCAGGAAATTCTCAATCTGGCATCAGTGGTGAAGCTGAACCAGAGTGGCGTCTTGCCGTTGGTACCACCAGCCAGTATGATATTTCTATTTCTTAGAAGTGTTAATGCATCGGTCCAACTCAACCACATGCGGGCGAATATCAAGAGAGAACTGGAAATAGGCTGAGAGATAAGTGATTGCCCCAAAATCGCCCTCCGCAGCAAGTTGAGGAAACAAAAGGAATGAAGACTGGTGACGACGATATTCGGGTTCCTGATAATGATTACAGTAAAACAATTCCCATCAGAGAAATGAATCTTATGGAAGGAGTGTGATTAGCCAAGAACTTTGCCGTCAGAACAATAGGGTTCGTGGAGGAGAACGTCGATGTTGCGCTCTTCCATTATTTGATGCAGTTGATTTGCTACAAAGAAAGCCTTTTGTGCATTGATTTGTGCTATTAATAAGTTGTGGCATTAACTATTCATAATTGGTTGATTGTCTGATGTTTTCAGCTGCTCGGCACTAAATAGGGCAATCACCGTCTCTAACTGAGTGACTGGATAGCTTCTTTGAGATTGCAATTTCCACATTGTGTGTGGGGGGGGGGGTGAAGTTTGTTTGTTATTTGGTTTTTAGTAGCATTAGCAACTAAGGCCATATTGCTCCGGGAATATGCGGTGGTCATTCCCTGACCTTTCCGCATCCTCCGTATTTGGTGGTGACGGGCTCGAACCCCGGTCTAATCAAGAAGCGTGTACTACGCACTGCTGCTGCTCCTTCCCACCTGGCTACGGAGGCGCCTGGGGGGGTGAGGTCTTCTCCTTGCAGTCCTTAAACACGTGCCCCTCCCCGCCACAGTGTCCGCAGACCGGCTTACTGCGGATGCAACGAGAAGAGGTGTGCCTGTAGCCCAGGCAGTTATAACATTTCGTGACGGGCACGAAGTTTCTAAATCTGTGGGAACCCCATCTAATGAAAATACTGTCTTGGGCCAAGAGAATGCTCCGAATACCAAGGGTGACCTCGATAAACCCAGTTTAGTGTATTTGAGACCCTGGACTTTGTAGAAAAGAGGATCCTCACTTGCTCATTTATCTCATGTTTGTCAAAGTAGTCAAAGGTTCCTGGCATATAATTCCTTGACAAGACCTTGCTTGGTAATAGTTTTCCACGTCGAAGATGAGTAGAGCTGGTCCACGCTGTTTACGGACCTCCGCAGTTAAGCCCAGTTCGGTAATCCCGTTACAATCCACACCCTCCTGGCACACTGCCGTCCCGGGATGACCCACAGTTTCTTGTGGTTAATAAACGGATAATAATAGTAATTTCTCTTTTTTTTTTTTTTTTCCTTGCCCAAGGGATGATCGAATTGCAAGTAAATTATCTCCTCTAGTGTGAACGGTCTTATCCTCAAAAATCAACAAATTCTTTTCCAAACTTCCTGCGCAAATCGACAGTAATAAAATAAATGGTACACTGTTTCAATTTCGGTACAAAATTCGCATAATCTGTTGCCTGTCTGACTAAATCTATACGTAATATCGTTCACTGGTATATTTCAAGGCTATTGTGAATTTAATGTGAAAAAAAAAAACCCATTGGACCAGATCAAACAAATGAATTATAAAATTCAAACCATTTGTCCCTATTAGACTTAGAAAAGCAAAAAGGTAGAGGGAAAGTAATAGTAGTAGTGGAAGAGGAAAAGAAACATGTCGAAGAATGAAAGGGACAGTAACTCTTCAACTCACACCACTCAAAAACTCAAATTCCTCCAATAGGTAACGCTTCCCCAGTAGAGAAGACTGTTGTTACCCATTCTCGGAAACTCCGTGAATGTCAGGCTCCCCAGACATGTTTCAAGGCTATTGGCCTATCATCAGTGGGTGGGCAGGTACCCTGGTATTGCAGACATGACGACCCAGTTGTGAAGATAATCACACAATATGAGAGATGCCAAAAGGCGTATATGACAATATTTAAAATAACTAAATGCACAAGGCATAATACATTAAGAGTTTATTTGGAAAATTAAATGCACTAGGCATAATCCTTATGGGTTTTGATAATTAACTATATAATATCGGTGTAAATACACCATAGTTAACCCATAGATTTGAGCTACGATTGTAGCGTAGAAGGCATCGTTTTAATTGTATCTCATAATGTGGTTGCCTTCACAACAAGATAGCTACTATTGAATTACTTCAAATAAATAACGCTTCTCTAGTAGAGAAGACTACTGTTATTTATTTTCAGCGTACCACCACCCAGACGATCGTTTCGAAGCTTTTTGGCTTCGTCATCAGTGGGCGGGTAGGTAATACAACAAGCCATCTCAGTTGTGAAGTTATATCCACATTATGAGAGATGCCACACCCTTCTGGCAATACCACTCTACAACGACATTTGTCCGTTGGTAAGGCAATAATATTCCAGCAAAGAACTAAAGGGCTTTCGTTGAACACGGGCCAAGTTGGGGCCACTGAACGACTATAGGCTGTAGCTAGCGGATTTCAGGCCTAGGAAATACAGTCGACTTGCAATTATTCAGGTTGTGGATTAACTGGGATCTGTACTCTGCATTCCGTGGACGTGACATAAGTGGAATCAGTCACAGGTATTGCTCATTTACATTTTGTAATGTTCCACTAAACAAAACGCTAGAATTTCTGAGAAATCGCATCTCCACCTTTGCTGCCGTATTTCAGTTTTAAAAACACTGTACGGTTAATTTTTGTATTCTTTTCCATTTTTTTATAGTGTTCACGTTAAAACAAAAAGGATTATCCCTTCTATTGAACAAAACAAAAAGAAACAGTAAATATGACCGAGGTGCTAATGTTTAACGGTTGACTCCTTATTTGAGTATAATAATTGCTGTGCAGCACAATATTGGTAGGAAGGCAGGCTTCATTGACTTCCTTTTCCAAATTATATGTGCATATTAAATTTCATAACAGATATTTTCACACAGTGGTATTCTCTTATGAATATGAATGCCGTATTTATGTAAATTTTCATTTTTGTAACGCTCACGAGCTTTGATTTCGTTTTGAGGATTATTCGGTTCGGCTTTCCGATTATGTATACCAATTTATTTCCTGCCACTCCACATAATTGGAAGTGTACTGTAGTATTTTCCCCTGAGTTATTTCATTTTTGTTGCTTGTGAACAGAAGTACTACACTGGCGCAGTATGGTTGAAGCTGCTGGTGCGTCCAAAATCGAACTATGAATCAGATAATATTTCGTTGGTATATTGTATGTCTCGGAGGAGCATGACATTGTGACACTTTTAGAATACACATGAAATTATGTTCATCTAACCCGATATATTGTTATACACTGCAACCTTCCTCCTCCCACCCATTAATGTTTTGCCCGAAACTTGAAAATAGCTCGTATCCTCAGTTACTGATTACGATATTTTAATCTTTAAAAATGTGATTAACAACTTGTGCTTTGTACCTGACGATAAATTTCTTCAGTTATCACATTCATAACGATAATGGGGAAAAAAAAAAAAAAAAAAAAAAACAAACAAAATTGTGTGGTCTGTATAAAATAATGGCAGCATTCTCAAAATTAAATAAATTACTTTTTTTTTTTGTTTTTGCATTTTAAATGGTTTATTGAACCTCAGAGTAGAATTACTAAGCCACATTTCGTGTTGGTAGTAATGTTCAATGTATTAAATAATATTGCACTAAGTTCCACGTTCGTAATCCAGTTTTGGGCATCCATTATCAAGACAAATCTAGAAGGTAATTGGGTCTCTTGTAACTTTCCTTAAAAAAAAAAAAAGTTGGAAGAAATTGGGGGTAAGCATCTAGCCATCCATCCGCCGCGTTTGATTACTTTACATTAAATGTACTTAAAGTTCTACCACCTCCTTAAAATTTGTCGCCTTTTCTCGCGGAGAAATTGGGTGTCCCCAATTTCTCTACGACCAACAAAAGGGGAGAGGGACAGAAAAAAGATGGACAAAATATACGAAGTTAGTTGAAGTCGCTTTTAATGACTTGCAGATTTTGAAAAAAATCAATTCTAACGGTCATTTTCCGCACTGGGAAAAAAAGTCTCCGCCCTTCGCTGTTAGTCAGTCTCTCACAGCACATTTACTTCGTCTGAGTGACTTTGTCCACAAAGGATAGAGGGAAAAAAAAAAAAGCTGCTAAGAGTCTGGGGAATTTATTTATTTATCAACTTCTCATCCACAGGCATGCAGAGCCTAGATAATGGTGAGTACGCTGAGAATTAGAGAATCAGTTACGAAACAGTCACTAGTATTAAAATATACACAATTTGGATTAACAAAACAGAGTAAAGAGCGGTTTCTTACACATAGACGGTTTAAGTGCAAAATCAGTATTGTGATTATTCAATACCTGAAGGAAACGGAAGAGTGGACTTCCAAGTAAGTGTTGAGTACGAGGGACCGGCAAAATGAAAAAAATAAATAAAAATATTTCAATACAAAAGGAGATTACTCACAAGAGTTAGGTCTGATCGAGATAAGAGACCAGCTCAATCAGACAGAAGCAGATGCAAGGTACAGATTAATCCTGCTAGTCAATATATATTTTTTACCGGTATGTCCGTTTAACGGCGAATTTGTTCAGGTCTGCGTCAAGTGCATGGGTTTGCTTGAACATCTGCTGAGGGAGGAACCTGTCCGAGAGATGGAGTCATGCTGAACGCGGGTAGAGCTCGGAATTGGCCCTAAGGGCAGCCGGGGGAATCCTCCAGCCACAGGTAACCCGGAATTATGCCTGTTATCATCTTGACTGTTGCTAGGAGGCGTTGGTCGTCGATTAAGGCGGGAAGCTGTGGAATCCCATGAGAGTCGGCAAGATGCGTGGTGCGAATCAGAGCTTGGAAGGTTATGCTTCCTGTTGGCCCACTTTAGGAGTCAGAATTCTGCTGGAAAGAGTGGTTTCTTTATTGGCGGTGCCGCTGAGGCCCAAATTTCAGCAGCATAGAGTAAAGGCAACTATTCTTGTGTACTTCACGGTTGTCTTTTTATCGGTGATATGTAGAAGTTTTGCTATCCACCGGTCTCTTGAAGCACGTGTGAGGAGAATGTCTAAGTGGGCGTCAAATCGAAGTTTGGAGTCGAACACAACGCCTAAGATCATGATGGCTGGACAATTGGGATGAGGGTGTTGCCAACTGAAGGCTGGAGAGAGAGTTTGCTTCAGTGAATACACTATGAATTCGGACTTAGCAGGATTGATCTTGAGCCCGAACTGGCAGAGGTAAGATGTGACTGTGGTGAGAGTGTTGTTAATTTCCGCTTTTACCAGATCTAGGTCTTGACCTGGGGATAATGGGAGTGAGTATCTTGATATCATCCGCATAGCTCAGACCCTGAGATGTGCAACCAGTGAGGAAATAATAGATGAAAACAAAGTCCCGAAAGTCTCCCCTTGTGGGACTCCTGCAGTGACTTGTAAGGGTGCGATCTCCTGTATGAAGCTTTATAACTCTGTCATGCAGAAGAGAAGAGAGTATGTTCCCTGTGATCTGGAAGTGGCATTCCAGGAGAGTGAAGTTGGTTTACTTGGACGGCATCAAATGCGGCCTCAATGTCTAAGTAAGTAACAGCTAGTTCTTGCCTTTTTTTCAAAGGCTGACAAGCTAGTACTCGTGGTCGCTAGCAGATTGGTGATTGTTGATCTGTTTGGAAGGGAGTAGTGAATTTGGGCTGGATTACTGGGCACGATCTGCACAGTGAGGATGAGGAGTAAGCTCCTTCTCCAGGAGCTTCAGCAGGAGTTGGAGATGAGTCAGTAGTGTTTAGGTTGCGATGGCAACTGAACTCTAGCTCAAGGTTTGAGAGTTTTTCCACTGCTGTGGGAAAATCTGGTTCGAGAGTAACTGGCTGAATAATGTACGGACTTAGGCAATTTTAGCATGAACTGGGGAACTTCATCACCGGTGGTTGACGAGGCAGGTAGAGAATTGATGGCTACGATCAGCTGTTGTTTTGTGATCTGAATGATGTTCAACACTTCGTGCTGGGTGGGCTCTGTTGGTAGAGCCAGATCTCAGTTTGGCACAGGATTATAGTTAATTCTGAATCAAGTTGCAGAAGAAAGTGAAGGTTCACTTTCTTGTATGGAATTTTCCCTTTAGCCAGATCATGGTTAACGTACAATTTGATTGCCTGATATTTCGGGCGGTTGAATTGAGCCTGTGCCTTTGAATAAATGATGCGGTTATTGACATTTTGCGACTGTTTCCAGCGATGGAGCAGTTGCTTCAGCTGGAAGCTCAGTTTGAGTTCTGAATTCCACCAGTCTTGTATAGGATTGATTGTGTGTGTTTTTTTTAAGAGGAACCATATTTGGCAACCGTGTTGATCCAGTTTGTGAGAATGTTCACAGCTAGTTCTGGGTCACAAGTCTCTAAGGCCTCCCAGGGAATGAGAGAGGCGACTCTGATGCACTTGTCTACTTCAAATAAGTTGAGGCTAGTGATGTCACCTTTTTTTTTTTTTTTTTCTATATTGTCCTTCTGGCTTCTAACTTGGGGGCTGGTAGATATGCAGTCACATGTATTGAGATAATGTCACATGATCAGAGTTAAATGACGTTTCCGCAATGTAATCAAGGGTGCAGGGATAGAGGCTAGAACGAGGTCTAAGAGGTTATATTCCTCCTGGTTGGTGCTTCATTAACAAGTTGTAGGTCAGCGCATCTCAAGTGTGTAAGAAGATACTTTTTCAGATTAGATAGCTGAGAAGACAAATTGAAGTCACCACAAATTAAGTGAGAAGCTGTGGGATGCAGCTGATTGATTAACCAGTTGGATACTTCAAGGATGATTTTCTGGGAAGGCGTTGTATATCCCTTCGAAGGTATATCCTAACGTAACGAGGATTGCTTGATAATTGGGCGAGTTGCTGGATTTATTATCCAATAGCTTGAAAGCATATTTCTTGTAAAATATTGCGACATCTCCACTCTTGCGTGCAATCCGAGATGTGAATACGACCCCATAATCAGCCGCTAAGAAATCTTGATCATTATTGAGGCAGGTTTCGGTGATGGCGAACATGTCAAAATATCCCGGGAGTAGAATTTGCTCTGTGGTGTCAAGATTGTGCGTAGTATTAGGAACATTCTGATAAAAGATGTAGCAGGCAGGTACTTTGATACTGACTGGTGGTCTCTGACATGGCACTACTCAATTCTGCAGGGTGTGTTCTAGGGCGGACGAGCACAGGGATCGGCATATTGGTGTTCTGTGTCTGTGCTTCTGGTTGCGGTAATGAGATCTGGGATTGTTATGAATCAGGGTACCATTGGTGGAAGCCCTTTCCATTACTACTGTATCGCTACCCTTTGTGCCCGTGATATGGCGTAACAAGAACTCCAGCGGGCCAGATTTCAGGATTGAAGAGTGCTTAAAAATCTGTAGCAACTACATCGATCTTAAAGGAGGCGTAGGTGGGATATTTCATGGATAGCTTGGTAACTCTGCCATTCATTTTGAATGCAGCAAGGTTTTTCACATCACTAGCTGGAACCTTTAACTTTATTACACATACTTTGCAAAAATGCAAATTTTGAAGAATTTCAATACTTGAAACGCATAAAGTTTTATATAGTCATCTCTGAAAGACATAATATACAATTTTCGGTCATAAGAAATTCATGATCAGGTACAATATGGTCCAGGAGGCCCTTGGGCCAAAAATCCCCAATTACAACAACTACATCATTTGTGGTGGCAGGGAACAGCCTACTAATGAAGACATTACGAGTCCGCTTGGCCATCGTTCCAGTGTTCGCAATTTGCATCTTGCTGAAGTGCGGATTGGTTCCAATAACTTTAAAATTGGGACTCACTTCCTTAAGAGTTGGATTACAGGGTCAGTGTTATCTGGTCTTTTGTTTCTTGGCTTGCAATCATTGCATACGTTCTCTATGGGTCTTTGCATTTGATACGAACGTGGTCCGAGTATAATGGTGACCTCTCGCGTTGTGTGAGGTGGGTCCACAGTTGCGATAAACTTCAGCAGCCAAAGCATTATCCGGTTTCGAGAGCGAGGACCTCATATCTGAGTTTTGTGATCGCGAGTAGGTGGAACTTGGCAAGTTCTGCTCTTGATGACTTCTTTGGGTCTTCTGGGAGGCAATATTTCCTGAGTATCTGTTAGAATCTACTGTGATTTCAGCATATACGGGTCTAGTGCTACGTTCAGGGCACACAACTTCAGTTTCTCATATTGAAAGAATAGAGGATGGAGAGGGGTCATGTGGTAATAAAGATGGGGAGATTTGGGTATAAGCTCTGATTCGCATGAAAGTGTCCGTCTGGAGGATGTTGCTCATGGTTAGTTTGAACAGCAAGATCACAAACAGATTGCTTCAGGTCATCAAAGTTTTTCCCTCAACACTTCCAATGTTTTGTGTATGCATTCATTGTTTTCTCGTAGTCGCTTGTTTTCAGGCAGTAGGTCTGCGAGGAAATTATGAATTGGGTATAGCTTCACACTGAAAGTTGTCTCGATATTTGTGAAGAGCGAAACGAATGGTGGACTGTGTTCGAGTGATGCTTGATTGACTATCGCGGAGATCTCTGTTGATAGGAAGTTATCTTGTTGGGAACTACTAGATTTTTACATGATGTGTTCTGAAAGGCAGTTTTGTTCTGTCAGTAATGAATCGGGGGTCATTTCCTCATTTGAATCTGGCGATCTCAGTTTTTCCACGTCTATATCATGTTCGGGTTGGGTCCTGTGCTCAGGTGTGTCTGAAATTAGCATAGCGTCATTATTAAAAGTTTCACAAGTTTGTTCCTAGTGAATGCATATAATTTTCTCCCCTACAGGAGGGACACCGCCTTGCTTTCCGTCGCCGCTTCCCGAGCCTCTTTAGGTCTAAAGCGAGACATTCGCTTCCGTATGTCTTGAGACAGGAAGCACATTTTATAGATACGTCCGGAACAATTCCACAAATTACACGGCATTCATTATTTAGGTGATCTTGCTTTAAAGGCATTTTCTGATTTTTGGTGCAGATAAAAGGATACGAGTGGGCTAGAAAAGAGTTTACAGTTGTATTTAGTAGTTGCCTTAACTACGTATCGTATTTCCAGCGCGATTTGGGAAATAGTCAAACCGATAATCCTAATTATCAACAATTGCTGTGTGATTACAGCAACGCGTACATGTTAGCATGCGGTCAGCGTAATGCTAAGCCTAATGAGATAAAATTACGAAATCGAAAGGAAATAACTAGCAAAAGTAGAATTGCATAGGATTGCACCTCAACATTAACGGACTGAAATAAAGTTGATGAATCATATGACGGCCCCCAAAATTCGGCGCCCCCGAATTTTGGGAGCGCCGAATGATGCTTTGATTCGTCAACTAAAAATTAACCCACGAGCTGCGACGTAGAGTTGAAAGCGTTGAAGCTATTAAAAATAAAATTTTAGAATTAAGGAATGCCTTAACTGATTGGCCGAAATCCCAAGCTGTGGATCCATTTATGCATCTGAAGCCAACTTTCTAATAGTAAAAATATAAGATTTTAACTTTTTGATTACCCTTTGCTTGTGGAATGATATATTATTTAAAGTCAGTATGGTAAACAAATCAGTGTATGGCATGGACATAAGCACTACTAGAAAATTTGGGAAGATGGGTTGAGAAGTGGCAACTGAAGTTTAACATGGCGCCTCCGTAGCCAGGTGGGCCGGAGCAGCAGTGCGTAGCACATGCATCTTGATTAGACCGAGGTTCGAGCCCGTGACTACCAAATACTGAGGATGCGTAAAGGTCAGGGAATGACCACCGCATATCCCGAAGCAATATGGCCTTAGTTGCTAATGCTCGTAAAAAAAAAAAAAGAAAAAAAAAATTAACATTTGATAAATGCAAAGTACTTCATATGGGTAGAAGTAACCCCCAGAGAAACGTGCCAACTGTGTGGTACTACACTTAAGTTGGCAGAAAATGAAAAAGACCTGGGAGTAATTGTGCAGTCAGATATGAAGTTTTCTGAGCAATGCAGACAGGCCGCCAGGGCAGGTCATGGGGTTTTGTCAATGATATACAGGAATTTTGCTAGCAGGGAAAAGGAGGTGATTGTCTCGCTGTATAAGGCAATGGTCAGGCCTTGTCTTGAGTACTGCGTACAGGTCTGGAGGCCTCATTTTAGGAAGGATGTAGATTTGCTTGAGCGTGTACAGGGAAGGGCAACAAGATTGGTGAAGGGAATGAAAGGATCCTCTTATCAAGAGAGGCTTAAGTCCTGCAAATTGCAGCTGCTAGAGACTAGGCACCTGCGAGGTGATCTCATTGACGTGTATAAGGCCTTGAATGGGTTGAACACGCTGATTTCTGATGGGATTCTTCCACTTGTTCAGATTACGAACATAAGGGGGCATAAATTCAAATTGAGAAAATACAGATGTAGAATAGATGTGTGGAAATTTGCCTTTAGTCAGCGGGTGGTTAATTGCTGGAATAAACTTCCATCTGTCGTTGTGGAGGTTGATAGGTTCAATAAATTTAAGGAGGCACTGGACAAACATTTAGAGGGAATGATTGTGTGAAAAATTTTTTTTTTTTGGCTGATGCTGCATCACATGCCACTACAGTCATGCTTAAGAATTGTACAGAATATTTAAAGAAATACAGAAACTTTATGTAGAAGTCTTGAGATTAGCAAAATGTTTGGCTTAAAGATTAAATGTAAAATGCGAATTTAGAAATGCCCGATTCGCCTATCTTAATGATTTTAATGACCAATCAGTACAGGAAAGCGAAGAAAAGATTTTAAAACCAATGTTTTTAATGTAATATTAGATAACGCAATCGTGTCCATTACAGAACGCTTTCAACAAAATGGAAGAGTTTGGTGATAATTGGAGTTTTTTTTGTACAATATCAAAAAAGATATAGGCCATGATGAATTATTAAAAAGGTGCAAAAAAAAAAACGTGACATAACTTAGTGATGTCGATGAACGTGATGTAAATGGCGAAGAGTTATGCCAAGAAATTGAGGAGTTGGTGGCGTTAATTAAAACATACTTGCGATCGTCCATGACAGAGACAAGGTTTCTGGAGTTCCTTGTAAGTGTTCGCTGGAAGACCTATTGCTGCTAGGTTGTTATGTAGGTTCTTTGGCACCATACCTGTGGTTACACGATCGGGATAGTCGTTACTTGTTGCATATGCCACATCTCTTTGATCTCCTGTCTTAGGTTGTCTACTTCCTGATTTTTTTTTTTTTTTTTTTTTTTTTTTTCCCCCTCATGGGTTTTCTGCAGGTTGCCAGTGTTGAGTACCGCTCTGTCAATCCGATAGGTAGCCTTTTTTCTTCTTGTCCACAAGGGTTATGTCCGGTCTGTTGTGTGCGGGATTGGCCTATCCGTTATTATGGCGCCGTCCCAGTACAGCTTGTGGGTTGGGGTCTCTAGTACTGGCTGGGGTTCGTACTTGTAGTACTGTACACTTTCTTTAACCAACTGGTATTTCCTTGCTAGCTTCTGATGTATTATCCTGGTTACCTGGTCGTGTCTATAAGTGTACTCAGTCTTAGTGATCACCTTGCATCCCGCAGTGATGTTGGATCGTTTCTGAGTCCAGGTGTCATCGAACACTCCGGGCTCCTTGGCGATGTATTTTCTATAGTTCTTAGTGTTTTTACCTGGTCTTGGATGGCGAGCATGAATCCTTCAGTCTCGGGGAAGAGCGTCCATTTCATTAGCCATCCATTGGAAGCAATTTTCTAACTCCTCCACGTCTTTGACATCAACCTCCAACTGAAGTAGCTCTGCCACCTTTACAATCTTATCTGTAACCTCTTCATAGATTCGTCTTTTTGAAATCCTTCGAAGCCTTTTAGGTGCCGTGGGCATATTTTCTTCCATGCGCCATTTTTAAACAACTTTTAGTAATTTCCGCCTAGGCCTTATTAGTGTTTAAGGTGGCAAATATTGTAAGATTTCCAAAAGTCTTAACGTAATTTTTTTTTTTTTTTTTTTTTTTTCTCATCGTCTACTGCAGACAATGCCTGAACAACTGTTGTGCGTAAATAGTATGCTTTTAAATTCGAAACAGCACCCTAATCCATAAGTTGAATGAGTGAAGTCGTGTTTGGCGGTAGAAATATGACTCTCATGTTCGAATTGAAATCGTCTAGATGCATAGGATGTCCAGGAGCATTATGTAATAAAAGCAAAATCGTTGTCTTTACAATATTTTTAACCTCGGCAATGAAGAAGTGTTTAAACCAATCCTCAAAGAGATATTGTTATCCATGCTCTCTGGTTCGATCGGAAATGCACGGGTAGGGTGGCTTTATTGATGCCCTTAATGCACGAGGATTTCCAGAATGGTACGCAAGCAGTGGTTTTAATCTGTAATCTCCCGCTGCATTAGCCTCAAGCAAGAGCGTGGCCCTATCTTTTGATGCCTTGAAATCTGGCATTGTATTTTCCTCCTTAGCAATTATGTTCGATCCGGCATTTTTTTTTCCAATAGAGAGCAGTCTCGCCAACGTTAAACATTTGCTGCGTTGAATAGCCGCCTTCAATTTTTTCCAACACATCACAAAATTTCTCCGCAGCTGCAGAATCGGCACTGGCGACTTCACCGCATACTTTAATGTTGTGGAAACCAGTGCGATGCTTAAACCTATTTTCAGAAAGCTTAAACCTATTTCAGAAAGGCTGCCGTAGCCTAGTGGTCAGGCGCGCGGGTGCATAAGTACACGTGCCTTGAATGACCGGGGTTCAAGCCCGTGACTGCTGAATACGGTGCTGTTTCTTGTATTCTGTGTATCTTGTAAACTCCTCTGACCGTTTGGTCGTCCCGGAGTATAAACAGAATATTTATTTATTTATTTATTTATTTATTATTAAACCAACCGTTGCTTGCCACGAACTCTGGTTGGGGTTCGCTGTACTTATCCTTAATATCTTTATAAATACTTGTTGCTTTTGCTTGAATGGTCATTAGACTCAGGGGCACTTGCTTCTGAATCTGATTTTCCATCCGTATTATTAACAGCTGTTCCATCTTCGATATAGCACCCGAACGGTGTTTTGTGATCACTGTTGATCCTTTGACATGTTCTTTTATATGCGCACTGTCGTTTACAACAGTATTCACTGTTGAAGCAGCGAGACCTTGTAAGAACAAAATTCTTACACTTATCCTAGCGAATGTTATGTTATAAATATTATAACATAACAAGAAAAAATATGTATATATTAAATAATATTATTTACATAGGATGATTTTCAGCTTAGATTGCGATCGCTCTGTACCATAAAGTCAAGTAGGGGAGGATTAACGTAACAACGGGGGGTAGCAGGACGGTACACAAGACAATGGGAGTACTGGAACACTAGTACAAAGGGAGCACCATAAGGCCAGTTCATGGTCGCATAAACAGAAAGTGAGCAGCTCTTTAGAAGAAAAGAACAAGGGAACAGACTCCCTCTTGTGGAGAGGAAGATTTTAAGAACTAAGAGGGTGAAGGAAACCCTGGATGCGATATACACTATATGGAAATGGCTAGCCACTATATGAAACAGACCGACTTCTTGAGCACTTATTAATTTCCAAGGAGCGGTAGAGAAGAAACAGAGTGGACTAATGGCGGTAAGTGAATCGGGAATGATCACAAGGAAATATCTAGAAATTTCTAGACGCCAGTAGTTCATCGAAGTTGCTGAAAAAAAACGTAAACAGGAAGTTACCCCAGGAGAGGGAAGGGCCAAGAAAAACGGAAGAAGTGGGAGAGAGCGTATGAGAATAATGAGATGATGAAGAACGAACGACGATTGGATCAAAATAGAATGAGCGGCGGAAACAAAAAGGAGATGCAAGACAGGGAAAAGGAAGTTTTTTTTTTTTTTGGGAGAGTTGTGAGTTTTGGAAGTTTTGAGAGTTCCCGTGGAGATGCCTGAGTGATGTGCGGCTGGAAAGAAATCCCGAGAAGTGCCGGGAGAATCGCCAGAAAGTAGCGGACAGAGAAATGAGTTGTGGGAGTTGCTGTTTAAGAGTTGTTGAAATAGGAGGGAGATAGCCGATGAAAGATGGAAACACATATGCTGGAGCTGAGTAAAAATGATCGAAAAGCCTCACCATAGAACGATAAGGAAGAGCTACATAGCCAGGCTTCCTGATAAAGCAGTAAGAAGAGTCCTGATAATCCTATTATGCTTCCCAGTTTCGTCGAACTGATCAGACGCCCAAAAAAGCAGGCCGGAGCAACTTATTTAATAGCCGTATGGAAAGAAGACCGAGTTCCTGAACGTAGGAGAATCCCTGTAGATGAGCAGCAGTTACTTTGCCTATGAATAATTCCAGTTGGAGCTTGATGATGCCCTATGCTGTTGATGATGGTCGCCCCTGAACTGAGAAATGGTGGTGTAAAGGGTGATTCCCTAAGTTAATATAAAAAAATAAATAAATTTTCTGTTTATACTCCAGGACGACCAAACAGTCAGAGGAGTTAACAAGATAGACAGAATACAAGAAACAGCACCGTATTCAGCAGTGACGGGCTTGAACCCCGGTCATTCAAGGCACGTGTACTTATGCACCCGCGCGCCTGACCACTAGGCTACAGCGGCCTATTATGTAAGTATGAGATAATAATTTTAAGCTAGATTTGAGGGGAAGGACTTTAGAAAAATGTTTATTTAGTTGATAGTAGATTTGGTATTGATTAGTATAAAAGGAAGAAAAGGGTTCATAGATGTATGTACTCCATCTCAAGGATAAGTTAAAGCAAGGAAGATTTTGATACATGTACTTGAGACTGGTATGTTCTAAGTTAAGATGTAAAGGTGTTCTATGTACTTGAAACGTTACAAGATATTAAGATTGAATTATTTTGGAAGGGATAAATTAAAGAAAGATTATAGCGGGGATTTATAAATCTAGGACAATATCCATAGAGGTGTTAAGCTCACTGCTGTAATTCCAGTAGGGAAGTTTAACTGTTAGAAAGTAAAGTAATGTTATGAGATGTAACCTAAACCAGAAGGAGAAAAAGCAGAAAGATACGAAGAGACATATTATATCATTTGCTATTAATTTTACACCTTAACACACATATAATGCCAGTAATTAACATTATACCAATTGATGTTGTATAATTCGATTCTTTAATGTATATACTGTGAAATAAACAAATTTTATATGTTTATCATGTGTAGTATTGAGTCATTCTGAATACTCAGCCAGTCCAGAGGAGACATACACGAACTATTATTCCCCCAGAATCTGTGATCTTCTGTGCAGTATACAAGTCAGGTGTTAACGTGGAGGGGGGGTAAATTAAGGGGGAAATTTAATTGAGAAATACAAAGTTAAAAGAGGTGGGTCTGGAAGGTTAACGTGATTTATTATTAAATAATAATAATAATAATAAAAAAAGGGTATTAACATCCACTAACCTCCTAAACCGCCCCCCCCACAACCTAATTCCCTTGCAATAGATGAAAAACTTTGTCCTGCTTCGTACTTCTTAATCATTTTCATCTTCATTTATAAATCAATTTTGTTTCCTTTCCTGGCACTACCACCACCTGCACACTTTTTTCGTTGGTCCATTTCCCTTCATAATTGCAATATGTAAATAGGAATGAAGTTTCTGAAAAATTATTTTTTTATACGATTTAAGATTTCAGTGAAGGGGAAACATGTTTCACCATAATAGCGTAAAAACCCATACAATTCCAGTTATCGGTATTATCGCAAATGCTATAGCATCGCGTTTACTACCCGTTTATAATTAGATGCACTAACAGAAAAGCCCAATAAACTGGATAAAGTGCAAATTGTTTTTTGGTCGTGACTTCCAGAAACGTGGTTTAGAAAAATATCACAAAGGCGTTCAAAATTGATTCTTATAACGGGAACATATGATAACGATGAAAGGGTAGTGTAATTTCCATTATAAATATGACATTTTAGAGAGATAAATAAGTTTAGTAATATAGCAAAATTTTCAACTTCCAAGGACTTGGAGCGAATTACAAAAAAAAAAAAAAAAAAAAAGTTATTGGGTTCACGTTATGATATTTTCACGATACCTCCATTTATTCCTACGGGATGCAAAATACGTTTCCATGTTTTTTTTTTTTTTTTTTTTTTTTGAGTTTGCACCGGTCGGCAAAAACTTACGTAAAGCCGAATTCCGTAAGTTGGAGTTCCTGTAAAAAAAAAAAAAAAAATAATAATAAAATAAAATATATAATTTTTTATTATTATTTTATTTTCACGAGAATGCTAACGCAGAAGGATATTGGTTCCTTGGCTTCATGAGTACGTCATACACTTTCATTTATAAATTCTGGTTTCCAATCTCTGCGATGACCTAAATAGCTTTTATATAGATTTTTTTTGACCTCTTGCTTAGTCTTCGGAGATCATATAAATTTAGAAATAAAGGAATATATTTTTTTTTTCACTGAGTTTTTTTTTTATTTTTATTTTTATACTGCATACAACAATATCAAACTTCGTCAATTATAAATCAATTTTTTGTTCCCACTCGACATAGGGGCAGTAGGGTTGGTTGGTTGTTGGGTTTTATTGGCGCATTAGCAACTAAGGCTATAATGCGCCATGGCAGAAGAGTTCTCAGAGAGAAAGTACAAGAACATTCAAGAGAGTTTGAACCTGAAACGTATTCTGACTACTCGGCTATGGCGACTGTAGTTTACTGCTGAACTTATTTCGAATAATAAAAAAGAAATTTCTATGCCCAGGGGTAGTCCTAGGATTTTATAAAGTGGAGGATAGCGCTAAAATAGTGTCATGCTAATTGATCTATTTCCAGACATCTGGGACTCTTATTCCTGGAGGAGCCCACAACCTCTGCCTAGATCCATTCCGATGTTCGTCAGTCTCGCTAACCGACTTTTCCTGGTTGACAGATACCTTCCCAACCAAATATTAATGTATTGTCCCATTGTATATTCTCTTAGTAACCGTTGTGTTACTTAAAGTGCCTTACTCAGATTGTAAACGTGGTATTCCGGTGCCATGAAGGGATTTATGTGGTTTCTCTTTCTGCAATAAAGATTATTATATGTATTTATTTAATCATGTAGCAGGAAAAAACTGAACTTATTTTGATCGTAAGGGGACGGGGGAATAAGCCTCTTTAGACATCTACTTGGGACTTCCCCTGATTGCGTAAACATGAGTGCTGAAAGTAAAATCGGTAATGTCTAGTACGGAGTATCCAGTAAAACATTCTGTGCCGGTACGGCATACCGATAAAGATATATTATGGATTCTGTTTCTAATAGAACTTCCAGCTTGAAATAACTTTTCAAGGAATATTTTTAAAATGTATTTATTATTATTATGGACTATGTTTTTTCCTCCATATACTGTATTTGGGGCTAATTCAGAAGATAAACTGTCTCGCCAACGTTTTACCCATCTCATTCTTAGATGGATTTTATTCACAACATACACATTTCATTTTATATATGCTATTTGGTATTGCAACCAGACTACATTACTTATCCTGCACAGAGTTGACACGACGGCTGCAGATAGCGTACATAACTTAAGAAGTCTAGAGCGAACAGAGGGTTCAGCATTGATCGTTAAGTTCTTTTTTGCTTTGAAAATGCTGTTAATCGTGAAAACCCCCTTCAGTGGGTACGGAAGCAATGGTTTACGAGCTTAGAAAAAGCTGTTCACAGTGTCTCGTCTTGACCTAACTGTGGTGAAATTTTAAAAGAAAGAGACTTACTACCTCTAGCTCCACACTCCTACAGCTCTTTCCATCATGTAATTAGAAACTTTTTTTTTTCTTTCCCATTGCACTTTATCTCTCAATTTATGTAGCAGTGTGTTTATATGCTCTGACACCCAGTCTTGGGGTCGCCATCTCTTCTGGCGCGACTCCAATACCCCACGATGGCCCACTGTCGAGAAACAATCGCACTAAACGCTCGTTACAGTACGTTAACCCAATGAGTGGATGAACTCAAGCTACTCGAGCAGCCATTAGCGACTTCCCACTGTTAGTTTGTGGCACCCTGTCACCTCCCAAATGGGAGAACAACAGTCACATAAATGATTACTCCCAGAATTGAAAACAACCTTGCTCTGCCCCTTATTTTCTCTTCCTCTCTTGGCGTTTCTAACTTGGCGAAATTGGCGTATATTTTAATCGCACTAGGAAGTGCCTACATTAAGCAGCGGCAGGTTTCCTTTAATCGTGTGTTGACATAACCCCGTATATCGAAAATGTTTCCCTACTTAACTTTCATTTGTTCTTATCTGTTCAGATGCATTAAAAAAAAAAAAAAAAATCGCATAAATCTCTCCAGGGTTCCGCGGAAACGCTGGTTTAGAATACGTTCATCACTGAAAGTCAGTCTTACGTTTTTCGGTATCTTATTCTTGATTGATTTTAAATTAAAGAATAAAATCTCTTGGTTTTATTCTTTAATTTAAATAAAAATAATTTTAGTTTAGTTCACTTTATCTTGAGTGCAACTTATTTCACTAAAAATAACCAAATTATTTTCATTTATTTATTTTTAAGTCTTATGCCACTCAAGCCACATTATACAAGCGCTGATGAATATAATTGTTATGAATATAATTTACTCAAAGTGGGGGAATGGCATGCATTTTAAATAAAGAGCAACATCTACTTTAAATTCTTTGTGTGTCCACTCTAAGAATGACTTTTTAAATAATTTTCGTTTAGATTTAGTTTTTCTAAGGGTAAATAAATATCTGTTGCCCAATTTATTCGCTGCATGATTCCTTTCGCCTCAAAAGTGGTACTTGTGCATATGTCCGTTCCGATATTCCGTCAGAGACTTTGTAATTTGGAATCTCCTCTTTTCTATCTTCTCTGGCTTAAAATCTATCTATCTACATCATTCTGTCAAATTCAGCTGTTGTCGCTATCGTTCTCCCCACTCCACTAATCACTTGGAGCACTTTGACTTCCTCTCTTTGCAACTTGACTTTCTCCAGTCCAACTTACCTAACAGTGAGGTAATTTTCCTTGGTGATTTTAATGTTCACAACTCCAGCTGGCTTCCGTTTTCTAGTCACACCGACCTAGCTGGTCGAGATGCTGAGGCTTTTGCAATTGCTAATGACCTCGCACAGATTGTGCATTTACCTACAACAGGGGTTCTTAACCTTCTTAGTTCCACGAACCCCTTTGCCAGTCAGGTGAATGCCATGGACCCCTTCTCAGAATGTTTTTAAATGCATGAAGTAAAATTACAAAAAAACCAGTTTAATGAAATAGTTACCAAAATTTAAAAAAAAAATACAGTAATATATGTTTCTTTCTTAACACATCGAATAATAATACAATACATTTAAAATATAGGAAAGTTGAAGTTAAATTTTATTTTTTAAGGACATATCAGTGGGAAGACTTTATCTTGAATAAGAACATTAAACTGTGGTGTGGTGTGGTATTTGACAAGGCAACACGCATGTGCGTGTTGCCTTGTCAAAGTGCTGAAAATCCCGATTCGCACAGATATATTGTTGCAAATGGTATCAAAGCTTTCATAGCTCGCTTTAGAAGATGGGCTTCTCTCAGGGAACACCAGAATTCTCCAAGGCTGCTTTTTGAGGTAAACTCCAATCGTAGTAAGTTTTTTTTGACCTAAGATCAATGAGTTCATCTTTGGTTAAGTCAACATCTTTGATACTGTTTTTATATCAGAAAGAAATGGATTTCGGATCCATGGTTCAATTTTCATGCCATCAAGATAGAAATAACTTTTACAAGAGTTCTGTAATGTTTCCAAGTGTTCGCAGATATCTCTTTTCAAAACAATTGAGAGAGAAGTTTGCATTTCAACTACATCTTGGTAACGCACTTCCTGCAACAGTGGAAAGTTTGCAAGAATGTCGGTCTCTACTCTCTTCTTCCATATTGATAACTTAGCCAAGAAAGCTTGTAATATTTCAGTTGCATCCATAATGGTGACTTCATGACCTTGAATGGAAGATTTATCTCATTCATATGGTGAGAAATATCTGCCAGGTAAGCCAACCCATGGATAAAATCCTTCCTTTCAAAATGTTCCAAGAGTGGGTTTTCTCTTTCTTCCAGAAAAAGTGAAACTTCTGCCCTTAGTTCGAACAAGTGCTTCAAGACTTGCCCTCTTGAAAGCCAGCGCACTTCTGTGTGGTAGAGAAGCACTTCATATTCTGCTCCCATTTCTTGACAAAATCTTTTAAAAATACGATAATTCAGAGAACTTCTTTTGATAAAGTTGATAACTTTTATGGCTGTTGACAATACTTCTTTCAGGGTTGTTGGAAGAGTCTGTTGCCAGTGCATGTCTGTGTAAAAAGCAATGAGTGACGACGACTTGAGGAGCTTCTGTTTTTATTCAAGTAGCAAAACCAGATGTATTAGCAAGCATCGCAGGAGCTCCATCAGTGCAAAGAGAATGAAGTTTTCTTTCCATTCAAAGTTTCGTTTGTAAAAAAACTTTTTACCATTTTGAAAATGTCGACGGCCTTTGCAGTTTCCGAAAGAGACTCACAAAATAAGAATTCTTCTTTGATGGCGGCAGCATGCACATAGCGAACAAAAACAAGGAGCTGGCTACATTGAGAAATGTCTGTAGTTTCATCCAATTGCATACTGAAGGGGAATGGCGAGACTGCTTTCATCATACTTCCTTTTCTTCGACGTTTCAACTTAAATTTGGTCTGTAACAAATGTTAAATAATTAATGTAAAAATAATTAATGCAATATTAGCAACTAAGAGACATATACGAAGACTGTATGCATCGACAGACACACGGTGGTCGGGCATACACGCTTGTAGCACTGCAGGGGCCTCCACCGTTGGACCGGTATACACGCACATAGCAGCGAAAAGATTAAATTACACACCTCAACTGTTACCTAAACCGTAGGACGTGTTTGAACATACCTGGTTTCCACTCGTAGCCAGCGTGTCTATTCGTGTTAAAAGTGGGTACTAGGCGCTGATTTTTCGGATAGTTTGACAACTACGTCGCACGATAGTCTGTCCACAGCAGGACTGCAATCAAGTGCGATCTAGCGGCAGGTCTAATAACTGCCGTAATTTCAAAGTAACGATGAGCGTAAGCGATTTTTCGAGATATGCAATAATTATATGATATGAAAATTTCTGTTATTTCTGTTGGTGATTACAGATACAGCTAATACAATCGTAACTTATTACATACATTCGCAAATGAAGGAAATTAATGAGTTGATTTTTTTTTTTTCCATCCAAACTCACGGATCTCCTGAAATCCTTCCATGGACCCCTGTTTAAGAAACCCTGACCTACAAGGATACCGGACAATCCTAACCATACAGCCAACACGCTTGATCTTTTTCTCACAAACAACCCTTCTAAGTACACAGTCGAAGTGAGTGGTCCCCTTTAGGCACCTCGGATCAGATCACAACTTGGTGATTGTCTCTTCTCCAGTGGAGCCTTTATCTCGTGGCCATTCCCAATCTCGTATTGTGTGGCATTACAAGAATGCAAAATGGGATGACCTGCGAGATTTCTTTTTCTTGGTCGGATTATTGTTTCGAAACTTCTGATGTCAACGTTTGCTCAGATCGTGTCAGTGAAATTATTCTTGTAGGAATGGAATCCTTTATTCCACACTCCACTTTAAAATCTTGTCCTTTATCTAAACCTTAGTTTTCCAATAAATTTGCTAAGGCTGTTCAAGAGGAAGAACGTTGCATATCGTAATTTGCTTGTTACCAAATCTTCAGTTTCATTTTCTGCCTACATCAAAGATCGAAACAATTGTAAAGCAATTATTAATCGGTTCAAACTAGATTTTGAACAGGCTAAGAGTAGAAAACTTGCTTCTTGTCCTAATGGTAGCCGAGCGTTCTGGTCTCATGTCAAAGCTACTGGCCGCAACTTCTGCACATCTCTGCTCCCACCTTTGTCAGGCGCCTTCGTAGCCAGGTGGGCAGGAGCAGCAGTGCGTAGCACACGCTTCTTGATTAGCCCGTGACCACCAAATACGGAGGATGTGAAAAGGTCAGGGAATGACCACCGCATATCCCCGGAGCAATATGGCTTTAGTTGCTAATGCTCCACAAAACCAAATAACAAACAATCACCTCTGTCAAAACCAGATGGTTCTGTTGTCACTGTGGCCAAGGATAAAGCTGACCTGCTAGCATCTCATTTTTCTTCCAACTCGCGTATTAATGATAATGGTAAAACACCTCCCACCATTCCTAGCACTCTCCATTCAATGCCTCCTGTGGTCTTCCGTCAAAAGGATGTTAGAAGAAATTTGACGAATCTTGATGCTAAGAAAGCTCCAGGTCCCTCCACTCGTTCTCGAAACCTGAGCTCCTGAACTTACTGCTGTTCTTTGCCGCCTTTTTTCCCTTTCTTATTCCAAAGGTTTTTTCCTTCTGCTTGGAAGTTTGCTGATATCCAGCCAGTTCCAAAAAGGGTGACAAATCCCTCCCATCCAATTATCGTCCCATTGCAATTACTTCTACTCTTTCTGAAGTAATGGAGAAATCAATTAACCGCCAACTCTTAAACTACCTAGAAACCTTTCGTCTGATCAACGATCGCCAGTATGGATTCCGTCAATGTCGATCCACTGGTGATATTCCTGCTTATGTTACTCACTTATGGACAAACACAAGCAGTTGCTCTTGACATCTCTTCTAAACAAGCTTCCATCTTATGGTTTGCCAACTGTTTTTTTGTAATTGGTTATCCAGTTTGTTTCTCTGATCGCTGAATGAGGGTGATGGTAGATGGATCTGTCTTCTAACTTCTCCACTAATGCTGGTGTTCCCCCAAAATTCAATTCTTTCCTCCACTCTTTTCCTCTTGTATATTAATGACCTTCTACCATTGACTGGAAATCCTATCCATAGTTTGCCGATGATAGCACATTGCATTCCACTTTCCATTTTGAGAAATCTTGCCCTGCCCAATCAGCTTCAACTTCTCGAATATCCGCTACCAATTCTTTAAATGCTGATCTCCAGGTAATTCTCCAGTGGGGCAAAGACAACTTAGTTGATTTCAATCCTAAAACTCAGTCTTGTCTTATATCTCGCAAAAAGGATTCTTGTACTCCTATGCTTATCTTTGTTGACACTCCGATTTCTAGGTAAAATGATATCTCTTTTGGGGATTACCCTGACTTCTAATCTCTCTTGGCACAAGCACATTACAAATATTGCTTCCTCTGCATCTAAAAAACTTGGTTTTCTCTTTCGCTCTCGGCGTTACTTTTCTTCCAAACAGCTGTTCACTCTGTACAAATTGCATATCCGCCCTACCATGGAATATTGTTCCCACATCTGGGGTGGTGCCCCAAAACCTCTCTCAGGCTTCTAGTTTCCATTCAGAAGAGGGCAGTTAGGTTAATTAATGACCCATCTGTAACAGACTGTCCATTCGCTGTCTTATAGAGGTACTGTTTCAGCTGCATGCCTTTTCTATAGATACTTCAATGGGCACTGTTCTTCTGAATTGGCTTCTATAATTCCTGCTCTCTCTTTCAAAACAGTCCGAACATGTGCCGTCACCAGCCAACATCCATTTACTGTCCAACTTCAAACTCACAGAACCAACTTTTCATCTTCCTTGTGTATTCATCTCTCTTGAACAAAAGCCGAGAATTAGGGTTGAATTTGAAAGTGTCTGCAATTCTGCCCAGACACGATAGGAGGGAGTATATGATGAGAGCCTTGTCGATCAATTCGGCCCTGGAAAGATTGTGCAAGGCTCAAGGGGTAGAATTTTTTTCAGCCTGGACTGTACTTGTTAACAGGAGAGATTGCTTCTACAGGGATGGGATACACTTAAATAGAAAGGGTGCAAGAATATTTGCTGATGCTATCGAGGCAGTGTTAGGTGGGTCGGAAAACTGCTAGCTTGGGGGGAGACAAAGACCAATAGATTGACAGTAGCCACTGGCAGAGGTGAAAGAGATTCTTGCACTGCTTCTATTAGAATGAGCAGAAGCCTGAAAAACAAGATGCATGGTATTTCAGAGACTGCTGGTAGCCACTGCGGTACAAGTAAACACATGGGTTGTGTTAGGGTAGTTAAGAATAGAAACAGGTGCAGGTATACTTGCGTGTACACCAATGCTAGGAGTTTAGTAAATAAAATTGATGAATTTGAGGTATTGCTCAAAACATCAAAGGCAGATATTGTTGGGATATCAGAGACGTGGTGTCACACAGATATAAGGGATGCAGAACTGCAATTTGGGGAGTACAACGTCTACAGAAAGGATAGACAGGATAGGAAGGGGGGTGGGGTTATGCTATTAGTTAAGAAACACATAAAAACCAAGGAAGTGAAGCCAGTCGACATCGCTGGGCAGTGCAGTGTTGAGTCAGTTTGGTGTGACATAAGCATTGGGAGATCAAAATTGAGAGTAGGAGTGTGCTATAGGCCTAATGACTCTGATGAGTATAATAAGGAACTGTACAGGGAAATAGAGTGGGCCAGTAAATCAGAGAGTCTTATAATGGGAGATCTTACTTTCCCAGATATTGACTGAATTTGGGGGCTGGTTACTCACACACTAGCAGGGCTTTTGTGGATTTATTGGATGATTGTTTTCTACACCAGCATATTCGGGAGGCAACTAGAGGGAGTAATACTCTTGATTTGATTATCAGCAGTGATTCTTCATGCATTAAGAATCTGCAGATAAATGAACCATTAGGTGGCAGTGATCACAGTGGGATTTACTCAAAGAGGTAACTACCATTAGGGGTAAAGGGAAGGGTTATTGCTTCCGTAAAGGCGACTACGATGGACTGAGACAGTATTTAAATTCTATACAGTGGGACCAACTGATGATGTTACCAACAGCAAATTCAAAATGGGAAGCATTCAAAGAACTTATCTTGGAAGCTACTAGGCTTTACATACCAACTAAGAAATATTGTTCAAGGTTTAGGCCAAAATGGATGTCAGATGAACTAATGAGGCATATGGCAGAGAAGAAAAATGCATGGGATACTTACAAATTAACACATGGCACAGAAGCCTATGATAGATACAAGTTGATATGCAACCAAGTTACAAAGGAGGTTAGGCAGGCGAAGGCAGATTACGAGAAATCCTTGGCAAGGGATGAAAGAAAAAACAGCAAAGAGTTCTTTACTTATGTAAACTCAAGAAGGAAGGGGATGAATCAGATTGGTCCACTTGATATTGATGGGTCAACTGTTGATGATCCTGCTCAGGTAGCTAACAAACTAAATGAATATTTTGCATCGACATTCACACATGAGTTGTTCAGCAAGGGGAATGCCAGAGGTGTATTCAACTCTAGCAGTAAGCTACAGAATCTTGAAATAACTGGGAGTAAAGTGGAGGAGAAACTGTTGAAGATAAACACAAGAAAGGCACCCGGGGTGGATGGGATCTATCCAGTTATATTAAAGGAGGCAGCAAAGGAAGTAAGCAAACCCTTAGCCATAATTATGAGAGCTTCCTTGGACTCAGGGGAGGTACCCATAGACTGGAAATGTGCAAATGTGACCCCAATTCACAAAGGAGGATCAAAGGCTGACACAAGTAATTATAGACCTGTGAGCTTAACTTCTGTGCCAGGAAAATTAATGCAGGCACTGGTTAAAGAAGCACTGCAGGATCATTTAGACAAGACTTCAGTTATAGCTCAGACACAGCATGGTTTTTTTAAGGGGAAGTCTTGCCTGACCAACTTGATTGGATACTATGATGCAGTCACAAAAGAACTGGATGCAGGGAATAACTTTGATATTATATACTTGGATCTTAGAAAGGCTTTTGATACTGTTGCACATGGAAGACTGCTCCACAAATTCTAGCAGTGTGACATTGGAGGCAAATTGCTGCTATGGATAAAGGGGTGGTTGAGGGGGAGAAGACAGAGAGTGGTAATCAATGGACACTGCTCATCGTGGACTAATGTTATTAGTGGAGTCCCTCAGGGCTCAGTGTTGGGTCCATTATTGTTTTCTGTATTTATAAATGATATTGATGATGGTATATCAAGCTTAATGTCCAAGTTTGCGGACGATACAAAGGTTGGCAGGGTTGTCAAGGACACTACTGACACTATGCTGCTGCAACAGGATCTGGAAAGGTTTAGCAGATGGGCTGAGAGGTGGCAAATGAAGTTTAACATTGACAAATGTAAAGTACTACACATGGGAAACAGCAACCCCAGAGCAACGTATCAACTCAGTGGTACTACACTGACAGTGGTAAAGAATGAAAGGGACTTGGGGGTGGTTGTGCAGGCAGATATGAAGTTCTCTGACAGTGCAGACAGGCTGCAAGAGTAGCTCATAGTGTATTGTCAATGATATATAGGAATTTTTCTAGCAGGGATAAGGAGGTGATTATTCCCTTGTATAAGGCAATGGTCAGACCACACCTAGAGTACTGTATACAGGTCTGGAGGCCGCATTTCAAGAAGGATGTAGAGCTGCTGGAACGAGCACAGAGAAGGGCAACAAGATTAGTGAATGGAACAAAGGAGTGCTCTTACGAAGAAAGGCTTAAGTTTTGCAAATTAGTGTCTGGAGACTAGGCACCAGCGAGGTGATGTGATAGAGGTGTATAAAGCCTTGAATGGTTTAAGCATGCTCAATGCTGATGGGATTCTTCCTCTAGCTCAGAAAAATCACCTGAGAGGCATAAATTCAAATTGAGGAAAGACAGATGTAGGATAGACGTGCGGAAATTTGCCTTTAGCCATCGGGTGGTTGGTTGGTGGAACAGACTTCCATCCCTTGTGGTGGAGGTTGATAGCCTAAATAAGTTTAAGGCTCAGCTGGACAGGTATTTTGAACGAACAGAGGGGTGAAGTGGAAGTGGGTGTTTTTTTTTTTTTTTTTGGCTGATGCTGCATAAGCTTGCTTTCTTGCATCAAATGCCTCTACTAATGCTAATGCTAAATGCTATTCATTCAACTGCCGTTTTCTGGAACAACCTTCCTTCATACGTATTTCCTGGAAATTACAGTCTACAGAAGTTCGAGTCTAATGTCAACAAATATTTTCTTTCGTCTTCTCAACCTCCAACCTAAGCACGGTACTAAGTACTATAGGTTCTAATACCTCTCGTGTTTGAGGTTTTCATAAAAAAATACTAGGGCGAGTTCAAAATCTCGTAACGTGAGTATCCTTCATTTTCACAAGAATTTTCCACCTTATTATGTTGGTTGAGGTGATAAAAAAAAAAAATATATATATATTTTCTTATATATTATATATATTTATATATTATATTTTATATATATATTTATATATAAGAATATATATATATTCTTTTCTTTCTATTATATAAGCTGGTTAAGCTTACATTATGTCAGTGGTGTGGCTCTGATCTAGAGTGCTGTCTGTTCTATAGATTATTTCTCGCTGCAGAAGACCACCGCCATGCAGATCCTCTGCATTGGTTGATCTATCGGAGAGTGGTTTGGTTCTTCGATATTTCCGCCTTTGCGATGATTTGTATGACGATTGAAATGCAGCGATTCCATGACCATTAGTGGCCTCGTGGTCCTCTGTCGATATGGGGCATAATGGTCAGTCTATCATTTGGATATTTTAATTTTTTGTAGTTTCTTTAACCCCCTTTTTGGTGATATTTCACGTCTTTTGGAACTGGTACCTTCTGGGGAGGAACCGCTAATTATTTATAATTGGCATTATTTTAAAATTACATCGTTTTTATTAATTGGGTTTAACGACTAAATTATACAGGGGATTATCGACTACTTTTTTGTCTTATTACCCTTACTTTCCCTTCCCTGTTTGTTTATTTTATATTATTTTACGTTTTGTTTCGCTCTACCTTTTTGTCGTACTGCTGGCTGATGTTTTTATTTTATTTTAAATATCAGATTTATTTTAATTATCAGATATATATATATATATATATATATATATATATATATATATATATAATTATTGTTGATTGATTAACTTTTTCTAATGATATTATATACATATATAGAAAATTATTTTAATGTTATGTGCAAATCTTTAATTTAACTTATGCTAATAAAAGATTTGCTAATAAAAGATTTGGGGTAAAATAATTAAATTAAAGATTTGCACATAACATTAAAATAATTTTCTATATATACATTATGGTTGTAGGGTACCTTTGCTCTTGCAGTGTCCCTGATCCATAATTCATATTATTGTATTTCATTTTATCTCTATTCAAATTCAAATCCATTTCTTTCTTTACTTAATTTTAATTTTTTATTCATAATTATATATATATTATATATAATATATATATATATATATATATATACTATATATATATATATAATATTATATTTAAAAGTTACCGTAAATAGTAACTTAACTATCAGCATTGTAACGCCTTATTTTTCATGGCTGGTGTCAACGTAGTGACCTTATGTGGGTTTTTTCTTACTTTGAAAAATAAATAAATAGTTAGTCCTGAAATTCGTCCTTCTGAAGATACAAATATGTATCCAAACTTAAGACCTATTGTCAACCAAATCGCATCCCCAAATTTCCTCACGCAGCAAATCATCCCAAAATTATCCATCTGGCAGCCGCATCGAAGAAACCCAACCAGCACTTCCAAAATTTCGTAAGAGATGGCGTCTTTCAAAGGGAAGCAGAAAAACCCAGAAACCACAACAGAAAAGCCAAACTACAACATGAAGCCCACGGTCAGGACTCCTAACTCAACGAAAATTTATGCGATTCGACTGAAAATCTCTTCATGTAAAAGATCAATTTTTGTCGCCCGGCTTTCTCCACAGACAATAGTTGAATAGTTGTGGTCTTATTTGAATGAAGACCTAGGTATAGATACAGAAGTTAGCAGGCTCACCACCAAACAACTATACTATGAATCATTGAAAATCACTACAATTACAAACTACTCAGCCTTGCATCATCTTGGCCTGCAGGGACATCTGTGAAACACTTCAAAGCATCCTGAACGGATTGAAACCACGAATAATGGAAAAAAAAAAAAAAAAGCTGACTCAGACCCGCCATCAAGTATAAGTTTGGGGGAGGAACATTCAAGTTATACTGAACAGAACCTTCTTAAAGGTCCAAACAGTCTCATAGAAGTTGGCCAACGACATGGTCGACTGCTACTAACTCCTGAGAGATAGATAAAGATTGAAGTGAGGACTTCCTCCACAAGGGGAACTATAGGACTGCCTCCAATTAAGGACTTCCACCTTTCACAAAGTGCGAAGAGCCTCATAGAAGCTTGCAAGCGACGTGATCACCCGCCACTAACGCCTGAGGGACATATGAAGATTGAGGTGAGGACTACCTCCAGAACTAATCATAGACGATTTGTGAAGGCCATCAGAGCTCCAACAAGGACATACAGTACATCCAAACTTCTTTGATGTGCACGATTTTCTACGCCTAAGAAATAAACTTCAGGCAATGGAAATTCTTCTCCTGTCAAGGTTGTATGACATGACTTTGTATCACAGAGACTTCTCATTCTCTCAATCCACTTGCTTCTCAGGCATTTTTGCCTCCAGGGAACGGAGGACTGGTGGTGGTGGTGGAGTAGGCATTCTTTTCAAACACACAAATTCTTACTAACTAGCTCAGCCACTCTGAAAACAAACTGTTTGAAGCTGCAAGAGTCTCACTCAGTATCCAAGGCAGCAGACTTGATGTGTGCACAGGCCCGTCCCCCCCCACAGTTAAGAACACTTTACAAGAGGTGGTCTCCAATTTGATCATTAATCAATGCTACCCCAAAGCAACATTACTTGTGTGTGGAGACTTTAATATTGGATCAGGCCAACACAGTCTTCGCAGATTGTTATCTTCCAATCTGGTTTCAGTAGGTCTGACCCTCCAGAAGTTTGCCCTCACCAGAGACACTACCTGTTAGATCTAATCTACGCAATACACACCCTCACCTTTGACAGCCAGCCTGAAACAGCCTTCATGTCAGACCATCTACCAGTGGCCCTCATTCTTCCAATCGCGTCCAGGACATCTTAGCTACATCATGCACCAGTTAAAGACAGTGATTAGCCTTTCACTCAATCCACAATGATGCTGCAAAGCAGTGTTTTTCCTTGGGAAACCCTGAACCAATGTCATCCACAGCTCGGACTGCACTTTCTTACCTGCTGGCTGAAGTCTATTGCTCGAACTGCAGAGTCAAAAACAGTTTCAATCTCTTGTCGGAGTAAGGTGGAACCAACAGCTCAGCCTTGAATTTCACAATAAACAAGGCTACATGCAAAGGAACATCAGACCTACTAGACAGGATTGCATACTCAAGAGCCGGTGCCCAGTTCAACAGAAGCAAATCTAAAACCATAAACCTACATCGACAAACCAATCAAGATTGGGAAGGCATGATGATTTTCCTCACCTTAATCCGTTCGAATGGCTAGACTACATCACAAGATTTAAGCCAAAGTCAGCATCAGACTTTAAGAGCATTCGCTACAGTTGTCAGCGAGATGCCCTCGGTTCCATCATCATTACAAAAATAGCTCATCCACGCCATCAATGATATCCCACCAAGGACAATTGTGGGACCCCCATCAATATCTGCTCTTGCACTGGATATGATGGGGTACCATAATTTATCCGTAAGAGCGTTAGTATTTTCATCATAGATGCACTCCTAGGAATCCGTAATGAAATCCTCGTAACTGTTTCCCATCAGCCTGGAACCAATATATTGTGTGACCAATTCCCAAAATACAAGGAGCGACCTCAATTTCACAATTCAGGCCAATAATGAAAGCCTCACGTCTCCTCAAAGTCATGGAAAACGTGCCTTCTTCCCATCCTAACCAACCAGGTTCTGCCATATGAGTCACCATTTATTCACTATGCCTTGAAACACAGGTCCACCATTACCAACCTGCTGGCAACTACCAGCACCATTCTATGGGTCTCTGCAAGATATGGTTGAGATGGCAATTGTTTATCTGGACAACCAGTCTGCATTCGACAGCATAGACGTCCAGCCTCTTTGCAAGGAGGGATACCAGATCAAAGGCAGTACACTAGAATTCTTGAAGCCGCTTCTTATGACCAGGGTCCTTCACCTGACAGTGAATAAAAAAAATCATTCACAGGGAAAGTCTGTTCCCCAAGGCAGAGTTCTTTCTGGGCTCCTCTTTACGGCTGTCATCCAACCACTCCTGTGCCAGCAAACGGAATTTATCAGTTATGCAGACGATTTGAAGCTCCTCTATCGGATCCACTGGACCGCCCGACCTGATTCTGCTTCTGAAACCATTGTAGGCTTCGCTTTTGTGTATTGGCTGATTTAAGCCAACTTTAGGTTTACCTATAGCAATTCACACTAGTTATAATTTGTGTGAAAGGCCTCCTTCCTACTTTAATTCATTTTCAATTAGGGCCTCTGACTGCTGAAGAAATTCCAAATTCGTTTTTTGAAAACAGAGTAGGGTGAAGCAACTTACACTAGGCACAAGTATAATTTCAGAAAGTTTTTTTTTTTTTTTTAATATAATAATTTCAGACATTACTTAATACAACATCCCATATGGGCAATTTTCTCCTCAGTAACGCTTATGTGTATAAATAAATACCTTCTTGAGTAAAGTTACACAAGAATTATTCACATTAATCCAAATCTTAATTCCACACACATCAATAAAATGATTTCTATAATTACAATCTCAGGTTACAGTTCTTACACTCCAAATTGATGCATCTTTTACCAGAGTACAAACAAATCATCCTCAAAATTTAACTGCAATAAAACGTAATGAGTACGCTATAGCACCGATCGTCTTCTAGGGAATTCCTTTAAATGCTTAATTCTGCTCCTTTGGACATATTTTTGGGAAGAAACTTTCATATGGAAAATTTACTTACGGTTTCCGTCAGGTCGGGTCAGCTTACTTAAAAAAGATCGCTTCCATTTTGGATTTCCTGGGACTTTTTCTGCATGTCTCCAGACCTCCAATTCGACTCCGGATACTGTCAGGCTTCTAATCGGTCCTCATTTTTCGGACACCTTTGGACCGTGACTTTTCGACTCCACTTCCAAAAATATCGCTGTTACTTTCCTCTCACTCCGCTACACTTTTTAGACCACTAACCAAGACACGACTCCCCACCTGAACTTCTCTATGCACTACGTCTATACACGGCTGCACTTCTCCATACCACACATGACTCCAACAAAACTTTAAAACCACACCAAGGTCTTACACCAAAGAACGAAAAATATCCCGCCATTCAGCTCCTTATATACCAATTTACGCTCCCATTCCTCCTCCCCTTATTTTACTCTAATCCCCATTAATCCCGTCCCCCTTGACTATCTAATACTCTGTCCGTTTCGCCGTATAATAATTTCCCTGGCTCTGCCTTTTCGAGGAAATCGGTCTTGATCTTCTTTAGGTCAAAGTTCTCTTTCCTTTCTGGGAAATTTTCCTCGCCTTTAGGCATTTCTTTACCCGTTTCTATTTTATTCAATTATTTAGCATATTCAAATAAATATTTGCTGAATTAAGTTAAGCTATATTAAGATATAGTATCCAAAAAAAATTTTTTTTTTTCATTACTAAGTAAGCCGAGCTTACACCATCATTAACAAGCCTTAGGAACCTTATTACCTACCTAATTCAGTTTTCTCTTAAGATAAATCCGTACAAATGGTGTTTTCACTTAAATCAAACCCAATGCAACTAAACCTGGAAATCCATGGAACCCCAATCATCCCAGTAACCAAGCACAGATCTCGGGCGTTATTTTTCGACCCTAAACTCCGCTTCAAATACCATGTTGCAGATATTCACAACAAGGTCTGCAGGTCCAAATGGCTTGCCAGATAACACCTCCTTCATGCAGAGCCAGAGTACACGCTCCAATGCATATACCGGTTTTTGCAGCCAGTCATCACCTACGGATCGGAAACCTGGGCTTTGGCAACGAAAACCACACTAAAAACCATTGCATCTGATGAGTACGGCTTCTTCGGCGGGTCCTCTTCAAGCATAAACTTCCACCCCTCACACACACTTCAGATATTACCAAAATACTTAATTACAGAAAAGTCACGGAACGGATCCTCATCCTCCGCTTATAGTCTCAATTAAAATGATAGCGGATTAAATCAATACGCCAAGTTTTTGGCAGATGTGCAATTGGAAGATTCCCCGAATCTTAAAAAGTCCCTATTATTCCCCGAATAATATGGACTTTTTTCACTCCGTGGCTAAGTTAGTCGGTCTCAGGCGTAGATAGCAGGTCCCCCCCCCCTTTTTTTTTCTCGTCCAGCAGAACAGGCAAATTGACATGAGAACACGCAATTAACGGACATAAGACAGCACGGCAAATGAATTTAAATATTCGGGTGGCCTAATATAATAGTTTTTTTTTTGTGGCGTTGGGCTTAGGAGAGGCGACAGAGTCCTGCCCATGGAGATGCTCCACAACATCCAGGAGGTGGATGTTGACTACAAAAAGTTGATAGAGGATAAATCCTGGAGAAGACTCATCATGAGGGGACTGCTTTCATCTTCAGTTGAGTGACTGCCATGTTTTTTTCATCGCGCTGTGTGTAGCATGAAAAAAAAAAATTTTTTTTTCATTTTCTGTGTTAATATATAATTTTTTATATATGTAATTATACGTTTTTTTTTTTTTTTTTTTTTTTTATGTCAACTGTAATTTTTCCTGTATTGGTTAATTTTATGTTAAACCCCTAGCATTTTCGCTGTTATGGATATTGCATCAGGAATCCATATAACTATTCACTGAATGTAATAAAGATATACACTGTGTACCTAAACTCTTGCAGCACATAAGCAGTACTGTATTTATAATTTTTCCCCTTCCCTCTTTTCTCCCGTACTGGTGCAGGTAGGACATTACTGATTTGTCTACTTTAATTGCAATTCATCAATGCCAATATTTGTACAAATATTTCAGTGTCATTCTTTTTAGGAACGCACCCCTGTTGCAATTTGAGGATTACTTACACCCCTGGGTATTCATTGCATTTTATTATGGATAATCATTTTTTTTAAGGTCCACTTTTTCGATTCGTAGTACAGTATTCATAAGCTGAAAAGAAGTCAAGTCAGCTGTTTTCCACATGCACACCATTCTGGTATTTCTTTCAGTGGTCTTGAATGTGGAGGGTCTGTCAAGTTTCTCCAAATGTTGACACCTTGTCTTGTGACTAGAATATTGCCGGATATGGCTTTTTAAATTGCTAACAGAATATATCAAACACCGATTTCTTTGATGAAACAACCTTGTAACCCTTTCGGTAACTTGAACGTCGTAAGTCGACTGGATATCTCGAACTCTGGCAGTCTCCCGTAAAAACCTCCATGGAAATAAAGCTTTAAAATTTTTGCTAACTCAAACTGCATTTTTTTTTTTTTTTAATGCCCTTCTCGATAAATCTACGTTTTTGTGATTTTTCTCCCGTAAAACTAGGTCAAAAGAAGTTTTTTTGGAGGCTGTCTAAGCAGAAGTGGCACGTTCGTTGTTCGTTACATCAATTTTCTTTCTTTTTCTCTCTCTCACACACGCCCTGCGTCACTGACAGAATCGCATGATTTTGTGGGTGAATAAGTACTGTACTCGGATATGAAATGTACTTACATCTGCGGTAATTCGCCTTGTTTTTTTTTTTTTTTTTTTTTGGAATAAACTGTTTTGAAAGTTTCCGAATACTACGTGAAGATTAAAGTTACAGCATTGTTCGTATGTACAGGAGAGGGTAACAATATTTTTTTTTTTTTTTTTTTTTTTTTCTTGTGAATTGGTTGAGTGAGCGATGCCAAGGCGTTGTTTAAGGCGCATTACCATATACAGTACAAGTTCTTCCTTTCTTTCCAAGTTGATCGGGACCGATAGCGGATTATTCGAAAGTCTATTAAAGCGGAGAATCAAGAAAAAGAAAAACGACCGTGAAAATTCGTTTTTAACCTAAAAAAAAAAAAAAAAAAAAAATAGACGTACATGGCTCCTCGCGCCATACCCCGCGTACTGTACCTGCATTGACCTGCAGGCTAAATTAAGTGAGGGTAGCCAGATATGGCGAATGTTAGCAAGGGACAGCATGCAACGCCATGCAATTGGCGGTACATTGGATGCGCCGCACCAGAGCCTCCGACCTAAGGCCCTGTTGCTGTGTACCCCACTCATAAATAAACGAGGCCCCTTAACTCCATTTGCATGCAGGTCCCTAAGTACCTTTGCACGGCCCTGAGCAGCAGTCTTGCTAATAAGTGGCAGTAGCGTTGAGTGGATAGACCTGTCGGTAGTGACCACCATATTTACAAGCGCAGTCATAGTGACAAACGGCTGTAAAACTGCGGGGCAGAAAGCAGCGGGAAACCACTGCACTTTTTTTCCCGGGGGGGGGGGGAACAACACTATGGAGAGAAAAATTACCAAGGCCCCGAGTAACCGGCGTCCCTTAGATGAGACAGGGGTGCGAAGAATCTCCGGAGTCAAAATGGCGGGCAACATTAATAATAACAAGAAAAAAAACACGAAAAAGAACTTCCATAAGAATTGGAACTTGGAATATAAGAACATTGATGAAAATAGGAAAAATCGAAGGGTTATAACTTCAGCCTCTTCAGTGACCTGTCTATGGCGGCGTGGTCTGACCCATAGACAAAGCCTCCAAATAAGTAACATACAAGAGCTCGAATAAGTCTCCCAAATAAAATCAAAAATTTCACCGCTGTGATCCACTGATGAAACTTGAACTTTGAGTACTCACTTCACTAAACTTTCTACACTTTAAGCACATATACAAAACACAGAGCGACGAGTAACGTTGCCGTTAACGAAGGCAGCCATATTGGCGATTTTGCAGGTGGTATATTTTATTATATTAGGGTTACCCTATAAAATATTTAAGGGTAAAGGCCTCATGCTACGAGGTAGAATGACTAACATGTAGGTTAGTGCAAAAGCTTCATTTTAACGTAGCCATATACCGAAGTAGTTTAATTAATTAAACTGGCATCGTTTTGGTTATATCTCATATTGTGAATGCCTTCACAACGAGGTGCCATGGTATTGTACTACCTCGAATAAATGGCATTTTACCAGTGGAGAAAACTACTGTTATTTATTCTCAGCGGATACCACCCAGACGGCACGGTTTTAAAGCTTGTTGGCTTCTCTTCGGTAGGTGGGCAGGTACACTGGTGTTGTAATAGTGACAACCCAGTTATGAAGTGTAACTTCATAATATGAGAGATGCCTGATGGTGTGCAGTGATATCACTGGTGAAATGTTATTTATTCGAGGTAGTACAATATCATGGCAACTCGTTGTGAAGGCATTCACAATATGAGATATAACCAAAACGATGTCAATTTAATTAATTAAACACTTTGGTAGATGGCTACGTTAAAATGATGCTTTTGCACTAACCTACATATTAGGGTTACTTGTAATTTAATACATAAACCCGTATTTTGTGTCTGTAAATTGCGTGTGTTCTCTGGTCGATTTGTCTGTTTTTGCTGTACGAAAAAACGCATGAGACCGACTAATTCAGCCACGGAGTGAATCAAGTTTCTCGCGTCATCGACGGGATTCGAACCCAGGCCTTTTCCACCCCGGTGTGAGGAGGACTGTGACGATACCACTGTACTACCTCGCAGACTGCAGATGAGATAATGCTAGCTACTCTCCCCTATTTTCGAGAAATACCACAATGAAACTCCACTAGACGAGTGGGACAGCGATTGTGGTGAGCGAAAGTACACCGGGCAAGGGAGCCCGGTGTGGGATCGCCAAGAACCCTTGGCGGCAAAATTACGCTTGGGTGTCCAGTTAGGTGGTTCAGACGTTGTATCTGGATGTCTGATCCGGTGGTTGTCCATTTATAGAATTGTCATGAGTCGGCGTTTCTACTGTTGTCGTAGAGCCACGAGGGTGCTTTGCCTCGCAAAGAGGTCTTGTGGAGAAGCGAGAGAAGACCTTGTATTCCTGTTAGGTGCTTCTGATCCCTGTGGATGTAAGTCAACCTTGTGATAAGAGTGGATCGGAGGTCCTCATAGAGCTGGCAGTCATACATGAGGTGCTGTCAGCTGTCTAAACTGTCACAGGGGCAGGAGGGCTCTTCTTGGTATGGACACTGAAGACTCCTTGATTGGATCTGGTTCAACAATCTATTCAAAATCGTCTTAGCAGTTTTTATTGACTTCGAGGGCGCCTTTGACGCAATTCGGGATAGTGCCCTCAAATGTTTCCATTTTCTTAACTATCCATTAAATCTTTATAAACCAATGAAACACTATTTCTCTGAATGGCTAGTTACGGTTGCTTCAAAATTCAGTTTTATTACAAAGCAAGTTTTCCGTGGTTGTTCCCAGGTTTCCATTTTGTACCCATTATTTTGGAATTTGGTTTTGAATATGGCTTATTAAATCCTATCCAAATTATTCATTTGCTTATGCAGATTACCGTGATATATTGTTTTTATGGTAACTCCGGACGACAGAAAATACAACTAATCTTATTTTGATTGAATTATATTTTTGGTCTCTCTGTCTGTCTCCTCTCGTGAGTGGTTTGGCACATTTGTTGCTTCACTGAAATTTTTAGTTCTTCAAAAAATCAACTTTTTTCTTGGCCTGGAAATGAAATAAAATTCCTCGAATGTGCTGATTTCTTTCAAGTCTCCCAAAACTTTGTCCATAATGTTTTTTTTGGAAACGGGAAAACCTTAATTTCATTACAGGACAATCCTGGTACATATTATCTTGTATTTCAGCACCATTTAATATACTGTAATTACTTCTTCTTAAATCAGTGCCATATTATTTCGCATCCTTCATTTAAAATGTTTTAACCAATTTTGTGCAACTGTCTTTAAATTCCTGCTTATTAACACTGATCATTTCGGCTGTTTTATGAACAATATTATTATTAAAAATTAATTTATATGATTTAAAGATTTTAGCTGAACTTTGCTGTTTACTATCTTTATTCTGCTTAAGTTCTTCGCAGAATTATTAGATTATCTAAACGTTTACAACTTAATGAATTTAAAAGCTTCAACCTTTAAATTATATCAACTGAATTTAACTTAACTTCAGTTGAATTTAAAAGCTTCACAGTCTTTAAATTGTATTGTCTTGATTCTGGTCAAGTTAATTTTTGTAGAATTGTCTATCACAATAATTTGTTTAATTTTAAGCTTTGGAAATGATCTTGGATTAATTACTGATTTTGTAAAGTACAGTCTGTTTTCATGAGTCGGTCATGTTTCTTAGTTACTTAAATTTAATGGTTTGTGCTAAGGCAGAGCAATGCTTGATGCCTTTATTACACAGTTATACTTTAATAGCTGGATATCATCATTCTTCTCTTTCTTTGTAATTCCCTTCTACTTCTGACTCTTGTTTTCTCTGTATCTTGGGGTGATTCAGAAATTTTTTTTTTTCTTTTCTTTTTTTTTTTTTTTTTTGGCTGGTGCAGCATAAGCCTCAGGCTTTCTTGCACCATCTGGCTAATAATAATATACTTAAGCGTTGTAGTACTCCACAAAATAGTGCGAATTCTGTTACGAAATGCATCTACTACATTTCATTATTTGAACTGTGTAGTATTGTTTAATTTTAATTTAATACAGTATATATTTTGTATTTTTATTTTCTTTTGCTGGTACTGCTAGTCTGTACTCCTGGTCAATGTGACCAAGGGTACCGCATTTTCTGGTACCCACTGGTATAACCCTACCTCCAGTGGGTGCGGGTGGGTTTTTCCTGTTGGTACCCTTAGTCTGGGCTGTTATGGGTAGGGGATTGTTATTGCCACCCGCTGATATTTCACTACCTCCAGAGGTCCATCACATTTTGCGCTTATTTGTGGCTCATATCCTCTTTGTGCAGACACACATGCACACCCACTTTTAGTTTTTTACAGAGTTCAATATTCATTACAGTGTGCCAAGGCGGAGTTGAATTGACGTTCGGTTACCATCCTATATAAGATACTAGACATGTGCACGTATACGTCCCCATATTCAAATTCTGCATCCCTCATGTCTGAGTCACATCGTTTCTCCGATATCTATGGTAGATGTAAGCTAGTCTGTAATCAATTCACGAAGGAGGTTAGGCAAGAAAAGGCAGAGTACGAGAAATCTTTGGAAAAAGATGCAAAGAAAAACAGCAAAGACTTCTTTTACTTATATAAACTCTAGAAGGAAGGGGATGAATCAGGTTTGTCCACTTGATAACGATAGTTCGACTGTTGATGATCCCGCTCAAATAGCTGACAAACTAAACGAGTATTTTGCATCTACATTTACACATAAGGACTTCTCCAGGGAAGTGGAGGACAGGAGTTAAACTCTAACAGGGAGATTAACGATTTTGTTATAACTGAGAGCAAAGTGCAGGAGAAATTGTTGAAGTTAAACATAAAAAAGGCCCCTGAGGTGGATGGAATCTATCCAGTTATATTGGAGGCAGCGACGGAAGTAAACAGACCCTTGACCATGATTATGACAGCACCCTTAGATTCAGGGGAGTTCCTCATGGGCGGAGATGTGCAAATGTATCCTCAATTCATAAATGGGGTTCAAAAGGTGACAAAATTAATTATAGACCTCAATAATTTTCAAATAGATATTTACAGTATAAAATAAAATATAAGTACATTCAGTAGCTTTCGGAACCCGTGTCCCTTTATCAACTGACAAATTTGAATACATTACAAGCAAAGTGTGGCACGTTACTCATGCGTCATTGTTGTAGCACGGACGTGTGCTGCCTTACGCCAGTGATCATCCATCAATAAAACGGTTGTCTCTAGGATGGGATGTATACGCATGCCTTTCTGGCGATTTAATGCCTTAGGGTTGTTTATTATGTTTAGTGACTCTAGCCATAGGCGGTGGCGAAAGTGTCGCGCGTGGTCCACTATCTCAAAGTCGCGTTTGGGGTCAAGATCGTGGTTGGTAGCCCAAAAAAAAAAAAGGCATGCGTATACATCCCATCCTAGAGACAACCGTTTTATTGATGGATGATCACTGGCGTAAGGCAGCACACGTCCGTGCTACAACAATGACGCATGAGTAACGTGCCACACTTTGCTTGTAATGTAGTAGTAGTAGTAGTAGTGGCACATGATGCAAGAAAGCAAGTGTAGGAGCTTATGCAGCATCAGCCAAAAAAAATCATCACGCCATTCCCTCCAAATGCCTGTCCAGTTCCTCCTTAAATTTATTTAACCTATCAACTTCCACAACGACAGATGGAAGTTTGTTCCAGCAATTAACCACCCGCTGGCTAAAGGCAAATTTCCGCACATCTATTCTACATCTGTCCTTTCTTAATTTGAACTTATGTCCCCGTAGGTTCGTAATCTGAACAAGTGGAAGGATCCCATCAGAATTCAGCGTGCTCAACCCATTCAAGGCCTTATAGACCTCAATCAGATCACCGCGCAGGTGCCTAGTCTCCAGCCACTGCAATTTGCAGAACTTAAGCCTCTCTTGGTAAGAGAATCCCTTCATTCCCCTCACCAATCGTGTTGCTCTTCTCTGTACACGCTCAAGCAAATCTACATCCTTCCTAAAATGAGGCCTCCAGACCTGTACGCAGTACTCAAGGCGTGGCCTGACCATTGCCTTATACAGAGGGACAATCACCTCCTTTTCCCTGCTAGCAAAATTCCTATATATCATTGACAAAACCCCATGACCTGCCCTAGCAGCCTGTCTGCATTGCTCAGAAAACTTCATATCTGACTGCACAATTACTCCCAGGTATTTTTCATTTTCTACCACCTTAAGTGTAGTACCACACAGTTGGTACGTTTCTCTGGGGTTACTTCTACCCATATGCAGTACTTTGCATTTGTCAAGGTTGAACTTCAGTTGCCACTTCTTAGCCCATCTGCCCAAATTATCTAGATCCTGTTGCAGTAGCACACTGCCATTACTGTCATTAACAACCCTGCCAACCTTTGTGTCATCTGCAAACTTCGACATTAAGCCTGATATACCTTCATCAATATCATTGATAAATACACAAAACAACAGTGGACCCAACACCGAACCCTGTGGGACTCCACTAATAACATTAGTCCATGAAGAGCAGCACCCATTGATTACCACCCTCTGTCTTCTCCCACTTAACCATCCTTTTATCCATTGTAGCAACTTACCCTTAATACCATTCTGCTCCAATTTGTACAGTAGTCTTCCATGCGCAACAGTGTCAAAAGCTTTCCTGAAATCCAAGTATATGATATCAAAATTATTTTTCGCATCCAGTTCCTTTGTGACCACATCATAATAACCAATCAAATTTGTCAGACAAGACTTTCCCTTAACAAACCCATGCTGTGTTTGAATTATTGCTGCAGTCTTGTCTAGATGATCCTGCAATGCATCTTTAACCAGTGACTCCATTATTTTACCCGGAACAGAAGTTAAACTAACTGGTCTGTAATTACTCGTGTCACCCTTCGATCCACCTTTGTGAATTGGGGACACATTTGCACATCTCCAGTCCGTGGGAACCTCCCCTGAGTCCAAGGATGCTCTCATAATTATGGCTAAGGGTTTGCTTAGTTGCTTTGCCGCCTCCTTTAAAATAACTGGATAGATCCCATCCACCCCAGGTGCCTTTCTTATGTTTAACTTCAACAATTTCTCCTCCACTTTGCTCTCAGTTATTACAAAATCATTAAGCACACTGCTACAATTTGATAACCTTCTTCCATTTTCAAACTGTAATAATTCCTCACGTGTGAATGTAGATGCAAAATACTCATTCAGTTTGTTTGCTATCTGAACAGGATCATCAACAGTCGAACCATCGATGTCAAGTGGACCAATCATATTCATCCCCTTCCTTTTAGAGTTTATATAAGTAAAGAAATCCTTGCTGTTTTTCTTAGCATCCTTTGCCAAAGATTTCTCGTAATCCGCCTTCGCCTGCCGAACCTCCTTTGTGACCTGATTACAGACTAGCTTATATCTGCCACAGGCTTCTGCGTCACCTGATAATTTATATGCATCCCATGCATTTTTCTTCTCTGTCACGAGTCTCATTAGTTCATTTGATAACCATTTAGGCCTAAACCTTGAACGATATTTCTTAATCGGTATATAAAGTCTAGTAGCTTCCACGATTAATTCCTTGAATGCTTCCCACTTAGAATTTACTGTTGGTAACATCGTCAGTTGATCCCACTGTACAGAATTTAAAAACTGTCTGAGACCACTGTACTCCCCTTTACGGAAGCAAAAACCCTTTCCTTTACCCCTGACGGTAGTTACCTCTTTGAGTAAATCCCACTTCAGCACACTGTGATCACTGCCACCTAGTGGTTCCTTTATCTGCAAATTCTTAATACACGAATGATCACTGCTGATAACCAGATCAAGAGTGTTACTTTCTCTGGTTGCCTTCAAATTTGTCAGTTGATAAAGGGACACGGGTTCCGAAAGCTACTGAATGTACTTATATTTTATTTTATACTGGGTATACTGTAAATATCTATTTGAAAATTATTGAACTATGGACCCCAGTACTCCAGGCCCATTTGTCACTATTCGATCACTTTATGGCCATAATACCTACAACGATTGTGCGCAGTTGCAAAAGTGCTTCCTCTCAATAGCTCGCTACAGGCAACATTTACGCTTCGCACACAGATGCAAAAGCAATCGAATTATACCTAAAGGGTTCCGATACAAAGCCCCGTTCCACAACTCTCATATGGATCGTGCCTGCTTTAACTTCAGTCTACGCACATTAAATTTGTGGATATCCCATCTCCACCGTGAAATCAGGAACGCCGACTACAACAAGTCCAGACTGTTACAACATCTACAAGGTAAGGTCTCGCCTATTATATTTACAAACCTTATACATACCATCTGCCATCGGGCTAGTCAGACCTCGGATACCTACCGTTTATGCCAACAGCGCAAGTTCATAAACTTGAGCATAGAAACTAACTCCTTAAAGACGAACACTCGTTCAGACGACACGACTTCTTTCGTCTTGAATCTAAGTAACAAACAACTGTCCAACGAGCAGCTGAGTGTTTTATCAAACGGTATGAAATTCGCCGTTATACCATCGAAACCTCCCATCACACAGCTCGCTATGGGTATAGAAGCCAGTATTACCAACCTTCCCGAAGAAACTGCCAACGAGATCCGATTCAAGACTGCCGCAGTCCTCCGCAACACTCGAAAAACGTGCTCAAACCTCAACCACCGCCAACGTGCCGCCCTGTCATCCATAAGAAAAGACAACTCCATCGTTGTACTTCCTGCGGATAAAGGGCGCCGGACTGTTGTGCTGGACCGATCACCTACCGAGAGAAAGCCTTGGCCCTATTACTCGAACCTAACGTATATGAACCTCTACCTGATCCTCCCGTTAAAGTCTTGAAACGTCTGGAAGCAAATGTTAATAAGCTTGTCCACGCATGGCTTAAAGATAAGAAGATCCCGACCGCGACTCACCATCTTCTGCGTGCTACTGGCTGCCAACTACCGCAATTCTACGGATTACCAAAGATCCATAAACCGGGTATTCCTCTCAGACCTATAGTGTCTTGCTGCAGTGCCCCAACGTATGAACTGTCCAAACACATCGCGAGCCTCCTCTCGCCTCTTATAGGTAATACATCTCACACCGTTAAAAACAGCAGTGAATTCATTAACATCATTAAGGACATTTCAATCCCTGATAACTCTGTCATGGCATCATTTGACGTGGTTTCTTTATTCACCTCGATTCCCGTTCAACAGGCCGTGCACTGCGCCAGAAGGCTCCTTGGGAGCGACTTAAGCCTCCAATCCAGGACGTCACTATCCACTGATGACATCTGTACCGCCCTCAACCTATGCCTCTCTAGCAGCATCTTCACCTTTGAAGACTCACTCTACAAACAAGTACATGGCACTGCTATGGGTGCCCCTGTCAGTTCCGTAGTAGCTAACATCGCCATGGAAGATCTGGAGAAGCAGATACACCAGAACCCACCTACACCTATTACAACGTGGTGTAGATACGTCGACGATATTTTTACCATAATACCACGTGGTTCTGAAACGGTACTACTAGAATACCTCAACTCTCTATCCAATTTCATCAAGTTTACCGTAGAATCAGAGGTGGACGGTTCGCTCCCGTTTCTGGACGTGCTAGTGCATCGCGTAGGCCCACATCTAGAGACCTCAGTATACCGCAAACCCATGTGGTGCGGTCAATTCACCAACTACGGGTCCGGCCACGCTCCAAGCCATCTCAATAGCACTGCCCGCACCCTGTTCTCCAGGGCCTGGAGCCATTCCAGCACCGACACAATTAGACGTAACGAGATCTCCCGTGTGAAGGCGGACCTAACCAGATGCGGTTATCCATCCCATGTACTAAACAGATGCTTGTTACAGGCACAAGAACTTACTTCCAACCCAAGACCTCCGAAGCAAGTCGGCATATCATCCGCCTACATTCCGTACTATCCAGGAGTGTCAGGACATATCTCGAAGATCCTGAGAAGTTACAACATCAAATGTGTGCAATTACCAGGTAGGAACCTACGTTCACTTGTCTCCAGTGTGAAGACCCCTGTCACACCTGTCTTACGCAGCAATGTAGTGTACCGTATCACCTGTAGGGCCTGTAACAGTTGCTACGTAGGTGAGACATCGAGACGTCTCCAGGATCGCCTCACGGAACACGACAGAGCAATCCGGCTTGCCGAAACTGACCAGTCCGCGCTTGCAGAACATTTTTGGGCTACCAACCACGATCTTGACCCCAAACGCGACTTTGAGATAGTGGACCACGCGCGACACTTTCGCCACCGCCTATGGCTAGAGTCACTAAACATAATAAACAACCCTAAGGCATTAAATCGCCAGAAAGGCATGCGTATACATCCCATCCTAGAGACAACCGTTTTATTGATGGATGATCACTGGCGTAAGGCAGCACACGTCCGTGCTACAACAATGACGCATGAGTAACGTGCCACACTTTGCTTGTAATGTATTCAAATTTGTCAGTTGATAAAGGGACACGGGTTCCGAAAGCTACTGAATGTACTTATATTTTATTTTATACTGGGTATACTGTAAATATCTATTTGAAAATTATTGAACTAGGGACCCCAGTACTCCAGGCCCATTTGTCACTAATTATAGACCTGTTAGTTTAACTTCTGTTCCGGTGAAAATAATGGAGTCACTGGTTAAAGAGGTGATACAGGATCACCTAGACAAGACAGCAGTAATAACTCAGACACAGCATGGGTTTGTTAAGGGGATGTCTTGTCTAACCAATCTGATTGGATACTACGATGTGGTCACAAAGGAACAAAAAATATATGGATGCAACAAAATAATTTTGATACTGTACTTGGATTTCAGGAAAGCTGTGGATACTGTTACACATGGAAGACTGCTGTACAGATTGGAGCCAAGGTATATCAGGCTTAATGTCGAAGTTTGCATACGATATAAAGGTTGGTAGGGTTGTTAATGACACTATGCTACTGTAACAGGATCTAGAAAAGTTGAGAAATGGCAACTGAAATTTAACATTGACAAATTCAGCAAAGTACTGTACAGTGCCGAATTAAGACACGAGCTAGCAGGACCCTTGCCCAGGTGCCAAATATGTATATAGATAGAAGTAACCCCAGAGAAACGTACCAACTGTGTTGTACTACACTCAGGGTAGCAGAGAATGAAAAAGACCTGGAGATAATTGTGCAGTCAGATATGGAGTTTTCTGAGCAGTGCAGACAATCTGCAAGAGCAGGTCATGGGGTCTTGTCAATTATATACAGGAATTTTGCTAGTAGGGAGGAGATGATTATTCCTTTGTATAAGGCAATGGTCATGCCACGCCTTGAGTAATGCGTACATGTCTGGAGGCCTCATTTTAGGAAGGATGTAGAGTTGCTTGAGCGAGTACAGAGGAGGGCTACAAGATTGTTGAGGGGAACGAAGGGGTGCTCTTACCAGAAAGGTAAAAGGACCCTCTTCTCTGCAAATTGCAGCGTCTTGAGACTAGGCACCTGCGAGGTGATCTGATTGAGGTATATAAGGATATATTGAATGAGTTGAGCAGGCTCAGTGCTGATGGAATTCTTCCTCTTGTTCCGATTACGAACTTGAAGGGCATTAATTCAAATTGAGGAAGGACAGTTGTAGGATAGATATTCCGGAAATTTGCCTTTAGCCAGCGAGCAGTTGATTGCTGGACCAAACTGTTCCATCTGTTGTTGTTTTGGAAGTTCATAGCTTAAATAAATTCAGGGAAGAAGTGGCAAACCTTTTAGAGCGAATGGTTGTGTGAAATGGTGGAATTTTTATTTTTTTTTATTGGCTGATGCTGGATAAGCTTACTTTCTGCCTATGCTAATCTCCACAGTGTATGTATTTGATGACTTAATCAGTACTTCTAATTCACCAGATTTATTTATTATGCTCCCTGCATTAGTGTACATGCACCTGTTCGTACTCTTAGTTAGCTTAACACAGCCTATGTATTTACTTGTTCCCTGAGGAGCCTATGTATTTTCTTGTTCCCTGAGGAGCCATTGCAGTGCTTGAAATCCCCACACCAATTTAAATAGAAAAGCAGTAAAAATCGATAACTGAAAATTTTCAATTTCCCTTCAACTTCAAGTTATTGAGATTGTGCTGTACTACATAAATAAGATCTTACTCTGTATGGCCTTATGATGGCATGCTTTTGGTAATAAGGAGAATGGTTATTTTTATTGCGCTAATGTGCAGTATTTAATGAATTCGTAATAAGAAAAAAAAAAAACCTTAACTATATTTTTTAATATACTTCCAAGATAGTGCAATGCATCAGTTCTCTAAGTAGTAAATCACCGAAGTTGGTGAAATGGCATCGTGTTTAAGACATCTGATATTGCGAATGCCTTCACAACGAATTGCCTGTCATTGTACTATCTAGAATAAGTAACGCTTCCCTATTAGAGAAGACGGTTGTTGCTTACTGTTGAAGGACGCCTCCGTAGCCAGGTGGGAGGGAGCAGCAGTGCGTAGCATACGCTTCTTGATTAGACCAGGGTTCGAGCCCGTCACCACCAAATACTGAGGATGCGGAAAGGTCAGGGAATGACCACCGCATATTCCCGGATAATATGGCCTTAGTTGCTAATGTCCCTAAAAACCAAATAACAACAACAGCTTACTGTTGTATGCCGTTTGGCAACTCTCATATTGGGGAATTAACTTCATAACTGGGTTGTCAGTCGTTATCCCACCGGGTACTTGTCCATCCACCGATGAAGGGCCAAATAGCCCCGAACCGGCCGTCTGGATGGTGGTATCTACTGAGAATAAGTAACAGTAGTCTTCTCTAACAGGGAAGCTTTCCTTATTCGAAATAGTACAATGATAGGCAAGCTCTGAAGGCATTCACAATACGAGATGTAGTGAAAGCGATGCCATTTTCACCACATACGGAACTGATGCATTGCACTGACTTGTATGTCTAGTAAATTTTGGTCTTGAGGATTTAGCCGTAAATTTTATTTAGTTTTTATTTTTTGATATATATATATCTGATAATTAAAATAAATATGATATTTAAAATAAAAACATCAGCCAGTAGTACGGCAATAATACAGCGAAAAGAAACTCAAAATAATATAAAATAAACTAACAGGGAAGGGAAAGTAGAGATAATAGGTAGTCGATAATCCCCTGTAAAATTTAGTCAATTAAGTCATTAAACCCAATTAATAAAAAATGTAAATTTAAAATAATGCCAATTATAAATAATTTAGCGGTACCCCCCTCGAAGGTACCAGTTCCAAAAAACGTGAAATATCACCAAAAAGGGTTAAAGAAACTACCAAAAAACTAAAATATCAAAATGATAGACTGACCATCATGCCCCATATCGACAGAGGACCACGAGGCCAATAATGGTCATGGAATCGCTGCATTTCAATCGTCATACAAATATGGGGCATGATGGTCAGTCTATCATTTTGATATTTTAGTTTTTTGGTAGTTTCTTTAACTACCAAAAAACGTGAAATATCACCCTTTTTGGTGATATTTCACGTTTTTTGGAACTGGTACCTTCGAGGGGGGTACCGCTAAATTATTTATAATTGGCATTATTTTAAATTTACAATTTTTTATTAATTGGGTTTAATGACTTAATTGACTAAATTTTACAGGGGATTATCGACTACCTATTATCTCTACTTTCCCTTCCCTGTTAGTTTATTTTATATTATTTTGCGTTTCTTTTCGCTCTGTATTATTGCCGTACTACTGGCTGATGTTTTTATTTTAAATATCATATTTATTTTAATTATCAGATATAATTAGGCATCATGTGGAGGATGTGCATTTGCTGCCTCTAATGATAGCTACATAGCCTTATTTATTTTTATTACTTTTGCCTAACTTTTACCTCACATAATATATATATATATATATGTATATGTATGTATATATATATATATATATATATATATATATATATATATATATGTATATGTAAAATCCAACAGGTAGCGATAATAAATAGACATGAGAATATTATTCTAGCATATGTATTCTTTGTTGGGCTAAGTCATTAATCGTCAGTTACTCAACCCTGAAATAGGCACATCTCAACCTTGAGTCACACCCGAGATTTGGGTGTAACTCAAGAACAGTTACTATACCCACATAACACACACATATACGGTCATAACTGTTTATGTATTATTTCTGTAGAAGGGTGCGTTAGCAGGCCAATTTGCATGTTGTGCAATGGCATTGTTTTATGCTGAAAAACTTAAACTCCGCATTATCTCGGTGTTAATCATTAACGTGAATGTGCGTCTTTGGTCATTAGCCTTCGTTATGTTGTTTCCCGTATTTCTAGATAAAAATTCAAAACGGAGAATTTTTTTTTTTTTTTCCCCGACGATGCCTTGGACGTTTTGTTTGTATTAGTACATAGTGCCTACAGGTCTTCATGACCATGTGATCATCATTCAGCTGAGTGCGCGGATTGTCACGAAATTTGGTATTTGAGTTTCCTAATTTAAACTAATGAGCCTGATTCGGTTTTGGTGCACTCTGGTTAGGATTAACTACCATTTCATGAAACAGTAAGTTTGGAATTGTGTAACAGCGTCGTTATCAAATAGTTTTAAAGAATTTGTGTGCCACGTTTTACAGGGAGCTGAATGATTTTGATAACTGGAAGAAAAGTGGAGGAGAAATGGTTGAAGCTGCACGTAAAAAAAAAAAAAGGTGCCTTGGGTGGATGGAATTTATCCAGTTATATTAAGGAAGACAGCAAAACAGGCCATGATTATGATAGCATAATCAAAGGATGCAACGAGTAATTACAGACATAACTGACTTCTGTTCTAGGGAAAATTTTGGAATGACTGCTTTAAGAAGTAATGCAGCACTATCTACAGATTTTAGACAGTACTGCAGTGACAGAATGGATTTCTTAAGCTGCGATCTTGTGCGACCAATCTGAATGGATAATGTGACACAGTAACAAAGGAATTGGATGCAAAAGTAATTTTGACATCACATACTTAGATTTCAGAAAAAGCGTTTGATGCTGTTACATATAAGACTGCTGTACAAATTGGAGGAGTGTGGTATTACGGGCTAGCTAGCACTATGAATAAAGGCACCCCTTTATCCATAGTTGAGTGCAAGAAGACGGTGGTTATCAGTGGGCACTGCTCTTCTTGAGGTATATAAGGTCTCACGTGTTATGAGCGGAGCTTCCCTTTCCCCCCGGGGTTTAGTGCTGGGCCTATTGTTGTTTTCTATATTTATTAATGATGTTGATCAAGGTAATGTTTAGGTTTGCAATGATGCGAAGGTTGGCAGGGTAGTTAACGACAGTAATCAGAGTATGCTACTTCAATAACATCTAGACAAATTAGGTAGTTGAGCTGAGAAGTTTAACATTGAGATATTCAACGTACGTCATATGGGAAGCAATTAGTCCCAGAGTAATATACGAACTGTGTGGTACTACACTCAGAATGGTGGAGAATGAAAAAGATCCTGGGTAATTGTGCAGTTAGATATGAAGTTCTCTGAACAGTGTAGACAGTCTGCCAGGACAGATCATGGAGTTTTGTCAATGATATACAGCAGTTTTTTTTTTGCCAGTAGCGATAAGGAGATGGTTATCCCATTATATTAAGGAAGTTTTGTTGGAGGATGCGGAAAGGTCAGGGAATGACCACCGCATATGCCCGGAGCAATATGACCTTAGTTGCTACTGCTCCTAAAAAAAAAACCCCGAAAACCATTGTATAAGGCAGTGGTCAGGCAATATCTTGAATACTGAATACAGGTCTGGAAGCCTCCTTTTAGGAAAGGTGTAAAGAAGAGCAACGAGATTATTGGGAGGAACAAAAGGGTACTCTTACCAGGAAGGTTTGGCAAACTGCAGCGCTGGAGACTAGATACCTGCGGGGAGATCTGACTGGGGTGTTCAAGGTTTTGAGTGGATTGAGTAATCATAATAAATAAGATCTTAACTAATGTACAAATTAATGCAATTGCATCATTTCTGTACATAGCCACCTACTTATAAATTGGCATCAAGTATATTTCATTGTGAATACCTTCACAACGAGTTGCCATGATATTGTACTACTTCGAATACCTAACGTTTCACTATAGGAGAAGACTATTGGTACTTATTCTCAGCAGATACCATCACCCATACGGCACCGTTTTGGTGCCGTATGGGTGATGTGATTGTGGATTTATACTTCGCAACTGGATTGTCATTGCAACACCAGGGTACCTGCCGACCAGATGAGGAGCCAATAAGCTCCGAAACGGTGCCGTATGGGTGATGGTATCCGCTGAGAATAAGTAACAACAGTCTTTTCCTGTGGTGAAGCGTTATTTATTCGAGGTAGTACAATGTCATGGCAACTCGTTGTGAGGGTATTCATAATATGAGATACACTTAATGATGCCAATTTATATCTACTTGAATAGTTAGCTATGTACAGAAATGGTACCACGACTCTACAATACCCTTTACGGCATGATGCTAGGGATTAACAAACGGCAGAGATAACCTTGCCAGAAATACAAATATTAAATTATAGGCAGATTATGTATAAAAAAAAAATAATAAATTCTTACAGCAGATTTTATTAACTTGGAAGGAAAACATACAAAAAAACCTAAAATAATACAAATTGTAACAACAAAAGATAGTTTCCTTGAGTTTGGTTTTCTGTGAGATTCTTGCCCAGCCGTAACGATCTGAAATCAGTTGGTAGTTGTGAAGACCGCATGCAGATCTAGGATGGGCGCAGAGTAGATGGCGAAAATTTTGTTTTCGGCCAACAGGTGGTTGCTTGTCGGAACAATACAATTCTCTTTCATATTGGAGAAGTGTGGTATTACTGGCTAGCTAGCGCTAGGTTCACTAGTTGGTACGGGAGTTGGGTACATATCGTACCGTCTGTGATAGCAAACCCAGGCCTGGCTTTTCGTGCCAGGACGGACACCGGTGTGGCTATCACTTGGTGGCTGAGTGGCCTGTTCACTATAACACACATGCACACTTACATTAACAGGCCACCATATTTAGATGAGTAATATGCCTACAATTATATTGGTGGAGATGGATGTAGATCCGGGTGCCACCCTGTGACAGGAAACAAAATATATAAATTAATAATAGCTAGCGCTAGGATCAAGCCACAGCACCAATACCTCCTGCAGCCTGCTCCTATGCTTGTGCTGTGAAAATGAATCTTCCAGCCCCTCCTATGACAGCCTCTACTCGGGAGCAACTACCACCAGCCAGCCGACAGAACCCTCAGCATATTCTGCTGAGAGCTTCAGAAGAGCGCTCAAGTGAGAGAACTCGTCCAGAGCACCCTCAAGAACAACTACAAAACGGTAAAGGTGAAATCTCTACGAACCACCGTAATCGTTTGGTTCTTTTGGAGATAGTCAACAACTTGACATCTCCAACGCTGGATGCCTACAGTCTGTTGGAATACTCTTAAGCTCTCCAAACCTGCCAACCCCTCCATCCTTATTTTTGACATCTTTAGTGGGCTCTCCAATAATGAAATCCTCGAGAAACTCTACCATAAGAATTTAATGGATTTTGGCTTCTCCCTGGAAGTAAAGAGTAATATCACACTCTGATTCGCCATCAGAGCAAATTCAAGCACAGCTATACCAGGTAATCACCCTGTCACCAGCACTATAGAAACGTAATGTCTCTCAACAGAATTTTTATAGGGTATAGCTCACACAAATTTAGACCATTTATTGATCAATTCACTGTACTCGTACCTCTCCCACCTGTGGACACTGCAAGAAGTGGCCACCTAAACGCGGAGTCTCCAAACAAGGATGAAACCTCCTAGCTGCACCAATTGCAAGCGACAACGCAGAGAACATAACCACTCAGTTAGGGATGTAGCTTGCCCTGAATATCAACGTGCTCTGGAACTAGTAAGAACAATGACCGTTGATGGCTGATCCCTACATGTTGACTCCCCAGACCATCTTGAATCCTGCCCCCCCGTCGCTAACGTACCAACACTAACCAATCCTGCTCAGAACAGCAATAAACTGAAAATAATGCAGATCAACGGTCAGCATTCACGAGCCGTTGCAGACAAGATTAGAAGGGCTGCCGATTATCAATCTGTTGACATCTCCATCCAATTCCATTGCTGTGAAAATTGAGCAGTTTTTATTAGAAATTTGATGATATGACCAAATAAAATGCAATAATGTAATGAATATAAATAATCTGTTATGTTAGTTACTGATAAAGAAGTCAACCTATGTATTTAACTCTGCAATTATGAAGATATGTTAATTCAAAGTGAATACATTTAGTAAATGTATATATCTATTTAATAGTTTTTATTATACAATAATTATATTGTAAAGAGCTGAAAATTTGTACAAAAGTGTATAATGTATATTTTATAATTTCTGTATACCCTTCTAGCCTACTTGCTGTACAGGGGGTGAACCTTGTGTTAATAAACTGATAGAAAATAAAAAAATACTTGCGTGTACACCAATGCTAGGAGTTTAGTAAATAAATTTGATGAATTTGAGTTATTGCTCAAAACATCAAAGGAAGATATTGTTGGGACTTCAGAGACGTGGTGTCACACAGATAAGGAATGCAGAACTGGAATTTGGGGAGTACAATGTCTACAGAAAGGATAGACAGGATAGGAAGGGAGGAGGGGTTATGCTATTAGTTAAGAAACACATAAAATCCAAGGAAGTGAAGCCAGTCGACATCACTGGACAGTGCAGTGTCGAGTCAGTTTGGTGTGACATAAGCATTGGGAGATCAAAATTGAGAGTAGGAGTGTGCTATAGGCCTAATGACTCTGATGAGTATAATAAGAAACTGTACAGGGAAATAGAGTGGGCCAGAAAATCAGAGAGTCTTATAATGGGAGATTTTAATTTCCCAGATATTGACTGGAATTTGGGAGCTGGTCACTCACACACTAGCAAGGCTGTTGTGGATTTATTGGATGATTGTTTTCTACATCAGCATGTTCGTGAGGCAACTAGAGGGAGTAATACTCTTGATTTGATTATCAGTAGTGATTGTTCATGCATTAAGAATCTGCAGATAAATGAACCACTAGGTGGCAGTGATCACAGTGTTCTGAAGTGGGAGTTACTCAAAGAGGTAATTACCATTAGGGGTAAAGGGAAGGGCTATTGCTTTCGTAAAGGCGACTACGATGTACTGAGACTGTATTTAAATTCTATACAGTGGCATCAACTGATGATGTTACCAACAGCAAATTCGAAATGGGAAGCATTCAAAGAACTTATCTTCCAAGCTACTAGGCTTTACATACCAACTAAGAAATATTGTTCAAGGTTTAGGCCTAAATGGATGTCACATGAACTAATGAGGCATATGGCAGAGAAGACAAATGCATGGGATACATACAAATTAACACGTGACACAGAAGCCTATGATAGATACAAGTTGATCTGTAACCAAGTTACAAAGGAGGTTAGGCAGGCGAAGGCAGATTACGAGAGATCCTTGGCAAGGGATGCGAAGAAAAACAGCAAAGAGTTCTTTACTTATGTAAACTCTAGAAGGAAGGGGATGAATCAGATTGGTCCACTTGATATCGATGGGTCAACGGTTGATGACCCTGCTCAGGTAGCTAACCAAACTAAATGAATATTTTGCATCGACATTCACACATGAGGAGTTATTCAGCGAGGGGAATGCCAGAGGTGTATTCAACTCTAGCAGTAAGCTAGAGAATCTTGTAATAACTGAGAGTAAAGTGGAGGAGAAATTGTTGAAGATAAACACAAAGGCACCTGGGGTGGATGGGATCTATCCAGTTATATTAAAGGAGGCAGCAAAGGAAGTAAGCAAACCCTTAGCCATAATTATGAGAGCTTCCTTGGACTCAGGGGAGGTACCCATAGACTGGAGATTGCAAATGTGACCCCAATTCACAAAGGAGGATCAAAGGCTGACACAAGTAAATATAGACCTGTTAGATTAACTTCTGTTCCAGGGAAATTAATGGGGCTACTGGTTAAAGAAGCACTGCAGGATCATTTAGACAAGACTTCAGTTATAGCTCGGACACAGCATGGTTTTGTTAAGGGGAAGTCTTGCCTGACCAGTTTGATTGGATACTATGATGCAGACACAAAGGAACTGGATGCAGGGAATAACTTTGATATTATATACTTGGATCTTAGAAAGGCTTTTGATACTGTTGCACATGGAAGACTGCTGCACAAATTGGAGCAGTGTGGCATTGGAGGCAAATTGCTGCTGTGGATAAAGGGGTGGCTGAGGGGGAGAAGACAGATAGTGGTAATCAATGGACACTGCTCGTCGTGGACTAATGTTATTAGTGGAGTCCCTCAGGGCTCAGTGTTGGGTCCGTTATTGTTTTCTGTATTCATAAATGATATTGATGAGGGTATATCAAGCTGAATGTCGAAGTTTGCAGACGATACAAAGGTAGGCAGGGTTGTCAAGGACACTACTGACACTATGCTGCTGCAACAGGATCTGGAAAGGTTGAGCAGATGGGCTGAGAGGTGGCAAATGAAGTTTATCATTGAAAAATGTAAAGTACTACACATGGGGAAACAGCAACCCCAGCAACGTATCAACTCTGTGGTACTACATTGACAGTGGTAGAGAATGTAAGGGACCTGGGGGTGGTTGTGCAGGCAGATATGAAATTCTCTGAGCAGTGCAGACAGGCTGCAAGAGTAGCTCATAGTGTATTGTCAATGATATATATAGGAATTTTTCTAGCAGGGATAAGGAGGTGATTATTCCCTTGTATAAGGGAATGGTCAGACCACACCTAGAGTACTGTATACAGGTCTGGAGGCCTCATTTCAAGAAGGATGTAGAGCTGCTGGAACGAGTACAGAGAAGGGCAACAAGATTAGTGAATGGAACAAAGGAGTGCTCTTACGAAGAAAGGCTTAAGTTTTGCAAATTACAGTGTCTGGAGACTAGGCACCAGCGAGGTGATCTGATAGAAGTGTATAAAGCCTTGAATGGTTTGAGCATGCATCAATGCTGATGGGATTCTTCCTCTCGCTCAGAAAAATCACCTGAGAGGGCATAAATTCAAATTGAGGAAAGACAGATGTAGGATAGACAGACGTGCGGAAATTTGCCTTTAGCCAGAGGGTGGTTGGTTGGTGGAACAGACTTCCATCCCTTGTCGTGGAAGTTGATAGCCTAAATGAGTTTAAGGCTCAGCTGGATAGGTATTTTGAACCAACAAAGGAGTGAAGTGGAAATGGTTTTTTTTTTTTTGTCCGATGCTGCATAAGCTTGATTTCTTGCATCAAATGCCTCTGCTAATGCTAACTATCCTTTTCCTGTCTGTGCGGGAAAAATTTCCCGTGCGAGTGGAAATTTATTATTTTTTTTTAAACTACGCACGCTGGCCTTTACCTTGACAGTCTGTTAAAAAAAAAATAAGTAAAAAGTAACGATCCGGAGTTGAACTTATGGTCTAGGAGCCGCCCACACAATACATACATAGCTAGCGCTATGGATAAAGGGGTGGTTGAGTGGAAGAAGAGTGGTTATACAATTCAGTTGAGAACAATACAATTTTCTTACTACTGTATTTAGAATGATTAGTCCACTTTAGCAAAACAGCGTAATTAAGACGATGATAATTCCGAGAATATTGGAAATGTTCTTGCTCACGGAGACAATGAGTTGATGACTAGTGATCGAGGTTCGTAGGTCAGTGTTTAAAAGCCATGTTTACTCACGAGTAGATCTATACGAAACTGCCCGTGGAGAATATGCACTACTTTTTGCCAATTCGGGGGGCGGGAAATCTACCCGATGACGCAGTTTCACAGCTGAAAGACTAGTTCCTGATATTTAGGTCTCTGTTAGCGTTTGGGAACATTTATAATCCTTCAATGTTTCTTCTCTAGAATACGATATTTCTTAATATAAATTGGATTCGCCTGTAATTAATACACTGAATGTAGCAAGATAAACCAATAAACCAGTTGTGGCAATACGGTATACAGTGCACTAAACTTAAAGTTGCAACTCATTTGTATATCGCAATCTCGAGTGAAAGCAGTTTTAGATGTTGAAAGTTAATTAGCTGAACAAATACAAAGTACACTAATTATTTATTTGTATCCAGCAAGAATTAAAGTTACTTCCTTGGATATAGATGTTTTAAAAACGAATGCTAAAACTGTATAGTGTTAACTCCTAATACATTACCAGTACACGTCTTTCAATGAAGTAAAATTTTCAAAAATATTTTATATCATTAATTTGATTATTCAAATTGAAGATATGAATAATATAAAGGTCAAAAGTAAGGTCCCAGTTTAACGCTTAGTTTATTTAATCAACTCCCGGCGACGTGCTTTTTCACTTCTCTTATTTGTTAGAGATTTAAAAAAATCTCTAAAATATCTAGTGAAACCACATCACCTGCTAGGGTGATGTGGTTTCACTCCTGTGTGGGGGATTTGTCTACTATTGGCGAATGGGACGGATCTCTGTCTCCTCCCTTACCTGCCTCCCGGCAAATTAGGAATGTAAGTCCTGAGTCCAGGATTATTCCTAGATATTTCAGTTCTGTGCTTGTTAACACCGATTTTCATAGGAAGTGTTAGTAGCAAGTAAAGTATTCTACGTGTAAGATATAGTTCGGCGAACATCAACTTTGGAAGAGTATCTTTAGCTGTTTTTTTTTTTTTTTTTTTTTATAGTTTCAAGGTGAAATAATACTTAACTTTTGGAATATTGCTATTTGGTTAAGTGTGTGTGGATTACCGCATTGGCAGAGCCAATTTGGCTGTCGTCGGAGGACACGTAATTTGGCGGGAAACGTAATTAGATTTTCCTGCAGATAGTTACTGTATTTCTGGTGTTTCTGAGTTGATCAATTATTCGGTTTAAAATATGGATAAAAAGAAAAATCCTAGAGGTGGGGGAGGAAGAGAAGAAGAGCTTGGTACTGTCCCCAACCTCCCCTCGCGAGTTCCCAGGCTACAGGAGAGGTGGCTAAAAAGCCAACAGATCCAAAGCATAAAATTAAAAATGTTAAAGCTGGTTCAAGATCAGTTCAAGGTGCAACTTTCAGTTATAATCCAGGAGTTAGTGGTACAAGGAATGAGGATAAAGATGTAGGTTCCATGACAGCTGTTGGGGTTCAGAATGGTGTTATAGATCAGGGAACACAGAGTGAAGAGATCAGAGAGGGTATACAGGATTTACAGTTAACATCCGAGCCAAAGATATCTGATGCTCCAGAGGCTCATTCAGAATTTCTTAATGTTGATGTTGACAATTTTTTGGGGGATATTAGGAGACGAAGCATAGGTACCAATGTCAGAGAAAGTGACATAATAGTCACCAATATATATGAGCAAAGATGCAGATATGGGGATGTAAATACAATATGAGTTGATTACGAAGTTAAAGAAGATTGCGGTTGATTACACCACGAACGAAGCCAATAAGGTTATAAAGACAGCATCAAATTTTTTACTAGATAAATGGGTTGACATGGAGATAATCACTACAGTCTTGCTCATTGATAATGAGCGTTTGAAGGTTAGGATTGATGAGCTACAATTAAGAGCCAATCTATTCGATGATCTCATTAGAGATCAGACCAAGCTGTCAACAATTGGAGAACAACAGGCAGTTTCTTATGCAGATAATTGAAATCAGGTGTTGTAAAGGGGCAGTTGGGTGCTCAAGTTGTTTTAGAGGATCATGAAGGTGTGTCAGATAGAAGTAATTGGCATAAACCTAAAAACAGGGCAATACTCTTATATTGCGAGCAGAAGACAATACTCAATTTACTTCCAGTCAAGAGGTGAAGGATGTTGTGGCTCGTTCCCTGAAAGAAGTCTTTAAAGACATTAGAAATTTAAAAATGATAAGAAATAAGGGAGTGTTGATTGAAACAGTTAAAAGGAAGGATTTGAATAAAATTATCAATTCTGAACAGTTAGTAAATAAAGGTTTAAAACTAGACAACGCTAAACTTTCAGACCCTTCAATTTTAGTATATGATATGCCAAAGGATGTGGAAAAGGAGGAAAATTTTGAGGACTTGTTTTATAAGAACGTTAAAGATTTTGGTTTTATTGAATTGGAAGTTAAAGAGGGTGTATCATTTAGATTTTGTACTGGATCTAAAGCCAGGTATAATAATTGGGTTATAAGTATGAATCCAAAATTATACAGGTGTATCTTAGCTTGTGATAGGTTATACATTGGGTTTGCTTCTTTTAAATTCAGAAAGTTTGTAATAATATCCAAATGCTTTAAATGTTTGGGATTTGGGCATTCAGCTGGTAACTGTACACATAGGACTGTGTCTTGTGGGCATTGTGCCCAGGGAGAGCATAAATATAGTGATAAGGATGGTACCCCAAAATGTGTTAATTGTAAAAGGAAGGGAAGGATTCATGATCATTCTATAAGAGATGTCAACTGCCCTGAGTATATCCGGTCATTGGAAATTGCAAGTATGCGAATTAATTATGACGAATAATGCTAGTACGCATGATCATAGAGTAAATTATTTAAGAATTGTTCAATTGAATGGTCAAAAATCAAGAAATGTCATGGATGAAATTAAAGTTGGTATGATTGAAGGAGGTTATGATATTCTGTGTCTCCAAGAAACTTATGTAGGCACATTTTCAAACTCTTAAGGTCACTGGATTTCCAATAACTGCTCATGTTATACACATTACTGTAGTTAAACCTAAAACTGCTATTGTAGTTTTTAATAAGAGTTTTAATAAAATAAGTTGCATTAGTTTGGTTTAGTGGAAGATCCTTACTGTGTTTGTGGAAGGTTGGAAACATGGGATCATATCTTATATGAATGCAATTTATATGATGAATTTAGATTAGACTTATTTAATTTGGTACATAATTTTATTAGGGGTTCTGAATTAATTTGGCTGTCTAATGAAAGGAATTTGTAGAATTTCAACGGTTTGCAGGTTGACCTTTAATAAAAGGAGTATACCTGTGGTTACTAATACTGACTAAAGACCTGTATTCCCCCCTCCTCCTTCTCTGGATGGATAGGCAATTCTGTCTTGGAGGCGGGAAGAAAACTTTTTTTTTTTTTTGCAGGCTTTGTGGAATGACCATAAGGCGGGATTGTTGCACTCATTAGTAAGAAGTATTCTCCCAGTTGGTGAATGTTTTTTTTTTTTTTTTTGCTGGCTCTTGGGTGTGGGCACCCCAGGAGCGGGACTGCTGGCACCCACCAGTCTCGCACCCTTACTGGTGGGTGCTGGTTTAGGTGCATTATGCACCCCCAGAGTTAGACCCAGGCTTAATTCCTCGTGCTAGGGATGGGCACCAGGTGGTGATTGCCCAATGGACTATCACCTGGTGGCAGAGTAGCCTGTTTAACTTATAACACATTACACACACACTTACACTAACAGGCCATTATGAGAACATGGTATTATATGATAAATTGGTGGAGATGGATGTATGTTCGGGTGCCACCCTTCGACAGTTAAATACGTATATACTATTGGTGAATTTTTGAAATTGGGAATTGTGTGCAAGGAAACTGTCGAAATTAAAGTTGAACACAGATACGCCTGTTCAAATTTTAATTTATTGAAAACTGGGATGCCGTTTTGTGATTATTAAATGAGATCATTTCGAACTGCCATTTGGAGCAAGCAGTTTTTGGTGCATCCTTTGGTGCCAATTTTCCGTATGTTGTTGGCACATCTCTATGTTATGGCTAGTTAAATCCAGTGGGAATAAAAAAGTTTGTTCATGCAGATTCCTCAATCGCAAAATTTCATTGAAGATGAGTTTAACTACCTCAAAGATTTCAGCAGGCAATGGATATCTGTGGAACATCAATCAGACCATCAGTAACAATACCCAAAACCTCAACAGTAATTCAGTAAGCAGATAAAATGCATCGTTTTACATTTGAACTGTTGGCTGACTGAACATCACTTTTTTTTATTTATATCGAATTCAGCTTTATCTGCTCTTCTGTAGCAAGTTCAGATCTACCAACTATGCTGGAAGGCATTACTGCATGTGCATTAGAGACCGAATTAACCATTCTCTACAAATATGGTTCTCTAACGCTATTCTTCTTTTTATGTTATGTGTTTGGAAAAAAAAAATATATATTTTTTTGTTTGTTTAGTTTTGCTTATTGTTTCTAATCATTCAGGAGTCGGTATCCAGTACTTTTTATTTATTTTTTTCTTTTGGTGTGCCAAGTCTTTTCTGGAGCCTATAGGAAATGCTTGATTACTTTTGCAAGGCAATGATAGGCCTAGAAAATCAAGTTAATGTAATTGCATCATCATTAGTTCTAATGTTAGCGTGGTTTTGGCACCAAGCCAGTTGATTTTTCTTCCATCACATTCGCTGTGTTTTGCAGGCAAAGCTTTATCGGATACATTTGAAGGCAAGATATTCTTGATCCTGAAAAAAATACTTCTATCCAGAGGTAGAAGACCTAACCTTGAACATTTTAGCTTATTACTGCAAAATAAATAAAATACTGTAATTTGTAAAAGAATAAGAGAAGTTTACCTTAATATGATAGGTAGAACACTTTTGTATGATACTCTCCAGAAATAAAGACGAAACCAATTAAAAAATCGTAAATCTTACATTACAGTAAAAAATAATTAAACAACTGAACAAGTAAAAATCAATTTAACACAATTAAAAATTAAGTAAAAAATTAATGAAAAGAACTTAACGAAAAATTGCAAAACGATTTTTCTTCCTGGAGCTGACGACGCTTTTCAAGTCGTGATCACAGGAATTTTCATTCCTGTATCACGACATGCGGTCGAAAAGCGTTGTCAGCTTCAGGAAGAAAAATCGTTTTGCAATTTTTTCGTTAAATTCTTTTAATTTATTTTTTACTTGTGTTAAATTATTTTTTACTGTAATGTAAGATTTTAGTTTTTAAATTGGTTTCGTTTAGACTTTAAAGCATTTAGGTCATAAGCCTCAAGCTATAGGAGAGTCTAGACTATGTATAAATATAGTGCAAGCGCATCAGAAATACATATTTATATCTGAATAAATCAAAATATTAGTAAAACGGCATCGTTTTAAGTTATATCTCATATTGTGAATACCTTCACAACGAGTTGCCATGATATTGCACTACTTCGAATAAGTAACGCTTCACCTAAGGAGAAGACTAATTTTACTTATTCTCAGATGGATACCACCACCCAGACGGCACCGTTTCAGGGCTATTTGGCCCTTCTTCGGTGGGTAGGTAGGTACCCGAGTGATGCAATGATAGCAAAACAGCTATGAAGTATAACTCCCTAACGCCATCATTGCATCACTCGGGTACCTTCCTACCCACCGAAGAAGGGCCAAATAGCCCTGAAACGGTGCCGTCTGGGTGGTGTGGTGGTATCCATCTGAGTATAATAGGCTTCTCCTTAGGTGAAGCGTTACTTATTCGAAGTAGTGCAATATCATGGCAACTCTTTGTGAAGGTATTCACAATATGAGATATAACTTAAAACGATGCCGTTTTACTAATATTCTGATTTATTCATGTATAGCTATGTATTTCTGATGCGCTTGCACTATATTTATACATTGGTTTCGTTTTAATTTCTGGAGAGTATACGGAAGTGTTCTACGTATCATATCAAGGTAAACTTCTTATTCTTTTACAAATATTGATATCAACGTAAACGTATTGAGCGTTATAGCTCTGGTTCATACTAATAAATAAAATAAAGAAATGGGGCCAGAATTATTGCGAACCGCTGGCGTACGCTGCAGCCAGTCCAATCCTGACCTTGAAACCACTTGCATTCTGGTGCAGTATTTACTCGAAGTGACTTTTTTTTTTTTTTTTTTTTTTATAAAACCGATATCCGGTATCTGAACTGCTTCATAGACTTCGAATAGATAGACCGTTAGGTTTATCTTAGTGTTGTTTGTTATTTGGTTTTTAGGAGCATTAGCAACTAAGGCCATATTACTCCGGGATATGCGGTGGTCATTCCCTGACCTTTCGGCATCCTCCGTATTTGGTGGTGACGGGCTTGAACCACGGTCTAATCAAGAAGCGTATGCTACCACTGCTGCTCCTTGCCACCTGGCTACGGAGACGCCCTTATCTTAGTGTCAGCGTCCATTCATTTACAGCCGAATTGTAAAATGTTTTAAAAGGATCAAACACAGTTTTGTCGTGGGTTTGGTGCTGCGCCATTCAGCTAAATGGTTTCTTGACATTTTGCAACTTATGTAGAATTAAGCTCTTTAGAAAGACAAAATCGTATTCTTTCTATGTGTAATTACAATTAATACGATAAGTGAAAAAAATAACAGCAATACATTAAAATTTTTGGCGCAAATTTTGTTAATTATGCATTACAGTGTATAAAATAAAAATAACACGGGAATGCCGTTCCATCAACTTCGTCACATGCGATCTAATATCAAAAAGTTGATTTGCACTGATTTTTGTGTAATTAGAACAGATAAAAGACTATAGATATTGGCTAAAGGTATAAGCGTGCCCGAGCTACAACACTTTCCCTTATGCATGGCTGTCATCAGATTCTCATGAGACTTAATCACATTCATTACGCACACTCACAAAGCTAAGAGTACGTGTACAGTGCTCGTTCCCAATACGGAAATAATACTTAAAGGAAGTTATGCCTTTCTCCGGGTAGTGCGATTTCGCAAACTTTACACATCTGACTCGCGGCTATTTTATTCTCAATAATAAAGTCGCTTTACCTTGAACTGATAAAGGCATTTTAATTTATGTTTCAACCACAGTATTGTACTGTTCACATATTATCATTGCATGCCCTGTCTTTATTAGACTCAGTGTCCTTGGAAAGTGACTTAGTGAAGGTTGTTAGCGAAGACATTTGCCGTTATTCATCACCTTCGCTGCCTGTTACCGTCCTCACGTGGGCATCCTGCTGACATCATTGCAGTACCACTTTTTCGACGAACACCCGTGTATACAAACTCTGAAGACAAAACATGCCGACCTGTATTGTACCCTCTGCCGCTATATTTATTATATTATTAAGCTCTTTAAACGAATTTTATTTGGGTTTTGTGACCAATAAATTGATATTTATTTTATGTTTTTCTAGAGTGCATCCCAAGTTAAGCAAATTAAAACGTAATACAGTAGATTGTGATCACTTCGGCGGAGGTGGACAGAAAGAAAACATTAAATGGAACGATATAAAATACTTAAATTTGACTGTCTACTATTCTTTCGAGAAAGTAAGCAATAAAAATGAAACTCGTGTATTTTTGGAAGTCCATACAAACCTTTTTAAAAACAAATGAATATTTAAAATAAAGAATTAGTGAAGGGTTAATGCTTTACTGAAAAACAGATTGGTAGGAATACGGATACAGCATTCTTTTTTTCACGGAGTAGCCGTACGAAGCAACGTGTCGGATTTCAAGAACAAATCTGGATGTACCCACTTTCACTGCACACGCGTAAACTGCGATAATTCAAAAAAGCGGAAGCGCTGATTAAAATAAACGTCGATTTTTCTGTGTATTCTTGTACATCTGATCGGGACCTCAATAAAAGTGATAATAACGTTACACGAATGATAAAATTATCCTTGATCCCAATAGCGGCTTATACTGTATAAATAAAAGCACAAAACATGCACTGTTGTAACTACGGTTGCGCAGCTGTGTTTGATAGTGGGGAGGGGGCTGATACGTGATTTGAAACTTAACTAATAAACCTAAAAGCACCATTTTCATTAAATTGAACAACTCGCAGTCCTTCCTATACCATTTTGGCCCACTTTTCAAAAGTGCTATGCTTATGAGAGCACTGTGTGTGTGTCTCCATTTTCGTATTTAAAATCCGATCATAAATCAGATTTCGATATCCTGAAGCGGAATTTTTATTTTGATCCGCCATCTTTAAAAATTACTGAAATACATTTCATTAGGCGCGTTAGAATACAGCAGCGGACAAAAATACTGCATCACCTTAAATAAAGTAACATTTGTAGTGGAACATATAAGATAGTTTGATTACAGTCACTGTAATCAAATAACGCTTCTATTGCATCACAGTAATTGCAAGGTATTGGGTCAGCCGTTTATATAAATACGGCGTTGGAAGGGTATACACTCTCATTAGTACCCTGTTTTGCGGAGACGTAAGCATGGCTCTATATGTTCAGTTGACACCAAGAAAAAAAGTGTAGCTGTTGCTCTGTCCCAGGAAGGGCTTTCGCGTGCTATCGCTGATAAAATAGGCTGCCACCAGTCAACAGTATCCTGGGTGCTGAAATTAAAGCGTGATGTGAAGAGAAGACCTGGATCAGGCCGTAAGAGAGTGACTGCGCTTTTCCCAAGATCTATATTTGAAACGGCTACACCTTCGTAATCGCCATGCTAGTGCTCCTGATCTAAAACTGATCCAAAGACGGTTTTCGGAATGTGTTCTGCATGCCTGTTGACCCAACAAATGAGGAAAAAGCGACTTGCTTGGGCTAAAACGCATGTTTCATGGACAAAAGAGCAATGGGACACCGTCATCTTTTCTGACGAATCGAAATTCAACCTGCATGGACATATGTATAGGGAGGCACCTAGAACGTCTGTCCAACTCCGCCTCTTGTCTCTGTGAAGAGCAGAATCAGCTGTAAATGGGCCAGAAATGTGTGGGTGTAGGTTTGTGTGTGTGTGTTCTGGCCACTTGGCTACCCAGAAGCAGTGGCGTAGCTACCATGTAGGCAGGCAAGGCAATTTTCATTAACTAAGTAGGGGCCCGAGCATTTTATTTGCCTCCGGGCCTGAAAAAGGGTAGCTACGCTAGTGCCCAGAAGTATCAGTCACCTGGCCAGATGATTCTGGGTACTCGCCCACACAACATCAGTTCCAATAGAGCACGTACTGTCTCCTCTAAAGAGACTGACCCACCTAGTGATACCAAAAGGTGAGCCAGGATCCTCGAGAGAGAGAGAGAGAGAGAGAGAGAGAGAGAGAGAGAGAGAGAGAGAGAAAATAAAATATTGTATAATATATATATTTAAAAAAAAAAGCACATTAGTGATAGTTGGGATAAAAAAATTAATAACAAAAAATAATAATTAGCAAATAATAAGAAAAAGAAGAGGCTAGTGCTGGTAAAAAAAAAAAAAAAGAGAAAAGTAGTCTTCATAAATACTCTTGTATCCAGGATAATTCGGATGTGGGACTGGTGACCTTTAGGATCAGTGCAATGACAATTCTTGCATATATGAACCATAGAAGAAAGTATCTAATTTTGATGCAATTATGCATAATTCATGAGCAGCCCAGCACACTGCACAGAAATTTCTGAGCGTTCCCTGAAAGTACATGTTTTGTCGTTCAGGATAGCAGAGAAGCAAACTATTGTCCCGCCTACACACGTGTATTTGGTGGATTGTTTTGGTTCACTACTCCGGCGTTGATTCTCTTTCTGCGAGCAAACTCCTCGGAGGCAAAGTTCTGAAAAGCTTAGAGATGGTCCTTATTCTGCAGAAGCAATTCCTCCGGCCCTCGAGAGAGATCTGGAACGTCAGTTCCGAGCTTCACTCTAAGATAGTCGTAGATTGCACAGTTAAAGAGAGATGACTCCAATCTTCTGTATTCCCGCAGCTGCAGAGATCGGTGTGATGAAAGCGAAACTGATGGTTTTTGATTGAGAGCCATTCTTGTGGCCGCTCCAAGTGGGATGGTGTCCCATCTAGTCTGCCAGATGCTAGTTAAAGCATCCGGATTTCTCTTTTTTTAGGACCTTCATTTAAATTTAGCCGAATACCAAGTAAGTCTGAAGGTATTTGTTTTTCGTGTCGAAAGCATAGGCCACAAATAGATCCAACGGAAGGGAGCCCGCAATAACTTGCACTGCAGCGGTGGAAACTGTTCTACAGACTCTGAGAATAGAGCAGCATGCTCCGCTGGATTGAATTCAGTTTTAACCTAATTTTAGAATTTGGTGGCCCGGTGAAACCAAGTTCCTGTCGCATAGGTGACTATGGGCAGGAAAACAGCATTATAGTAGAGAAAGACTGACTGACTTCCTAGAGAGACTCCACTCAACCTGCATGGCCTGAAGGAGTGTGCCTGAAACCCGTTATTAAGGATCACCACACAGACGTCCAAAACTGCATTTTTCAACAGGACTCAGCACCTTGCCACACAGCAAAATTTGTAAGTTTTATGCTTAGTAATGAGTTTGTCTTCTTGGCTCAAAAGGCTTAAAACATACTTACATCAATGTTTTCCCCTCGTTTTTCTCCCTTAAGGTGCAGTCATATCTCAGAAATGCTGGAATTACAGTGTTGGACTGGCCCGGCAACAGTCTAGATTTGAATCCTGTTGAAAATTGCTGGTACATAATGTCGTCTAAAATTGCCCAGAAGAAGCCAAGTAAGATTCAGCTGCATTGTAAGGGTGTGGTACCACGAAATTGGGAAACCGTATATCCAGAAGTTGATTAACTCTGCCAGGTCGTTGCAAGGCTGAATTGCAGCTCGAGGAGGAACAAAAAAATATTGAGAACTTATTTTGCTTATTTACAGTACATAATCTTGGCACGTCTCACAGAAATAAACTGGAAGGATCTACAGCAAGAATCAATGGACATCACAATATCTAGCTTACTAACCAGCTAGTTGAAATTGCCACCCAAGGAGCATCCAAGCAAATAAAATTATCTGACAGATTCAATGCTGAAGACAGAGAAGCATTCAAGAGGAAACAAAACTTTCAGAAAATGGAAAAAGTTTCAATACTCGGCTGACTACCAGATGTACAAGAAAGAGCGGGCAACCTTCCTTAAATACAAAAGAAAAGCAATCCGGCAGCTAGTACTCAACAGAATAAATCACTCCAAACGTATTGCATCCAAATGCAAAGTTTTCCATATGGAAGAGAAGGTATTTCAGGAATGGGTATCTTTTGACTTTCAACGAGATGCCATCAGACCCAAAAACCCCAAAACTGGCCGATTTCCTCATACACTCCAGACAGCCCCTTTCAACAAAGCAACACCTTGTAAATACCATCAATAGACTTCCCAATAAAAGAAGAAGAAGAACTCTTTATTGCATACAAAACGCACATGCCGTACACAATACCCTTCACGGCTAAAAGCCAGGGGTTAAAACTACAGTTGGTCCTCTATCCATGGTTAAAGTGTGTAGTGCCTTCATTGTGGAGCCCCTTCTGTCAATCTTTAATCAGATATTAAATTCCGGATCAATCCCGACAATATGGAATCACTACAGGGTACGACCCATACCCAAAAGAAGGGAGCCTAAGGAGTTCAGACCGATCTCGGTGGGCTGCACTCTATTAAAAGTGTTTGAGAAAACTATCTTATCAGCACTGATCGAACAATGCTTCTCTCATAGACCCAAACATCAGCATACTGTGATCCCCAAAAGATCTACATATACAAACTTACTAGACACCCTGTTTAAAATTCAAACTACTCTCAACAGTAAATCTCAGCTGGGCGTCATCTTCCTTGATATTTCATCTGCTTATGATAAGCTCTCAATTCCCGCTCTCATCTACATTCTGGAAAAATACTTTGGCATTACAGGAAGCCTGTTAAAAGTCATAAACCTCATCCTTACGCCAAGACAACTCATCAGCCATAAATCCTTCAAACAGGAGCGCGTTATAACGCGGGGAGTACCGCAGGGAGGTGTCATGTTCGGTTTGTGGTTCGCCGCGGCCCTTGAACCTTTCCTCGCAAGGTACACTGATATCTCATCATATGCAGATGACCTCAAATTATATATAAAATCAAATGACTCTGAACAAAAACACCTGATAAATCAGCGAGCCGCCGTCCTGATCAACCGCCTTGTAACCTATCTACTGCAGATAGGTGTGGAGCTAAACATATCTAAATCAGCCCAAATCACATTTACAAAAAAGAATCAAAAATGACATCACAACAGAGTGCAGATAAGGAAAGTGAAGTCTCACACCGACCTCGGCTTGACTTGGGACGAGGGCCTCACTTTTCAAAACCATTTTTCGACCATGAAAACTAAGACTTTTTCGGCGATGTGGGCAATTCGACAAGAGCTGACGGGGTTACTCCACGTAGATGTAGTCCGAGGATACGTCCAGCGGTGCCTACAACCAATCGCACTATATGCATCACCAATCTGGTCTTCTGCACCGACCTCGTACATAAACAGATTCCTAGCAGTCGAGTATGGGTAATGCGATGGATGAACAGAGTCACGGGCAGCGCATTCACCATCTCCAGGGCTGTTTTATATGCTAACTTAAATATCACTCCCTGGAGAGTTCACATTGCATCCAGGAATATTCTTCTTCTGTCTCAGATGCTAACTGGTGTGATTGACGCCCCCAGTCTTCACGGAGTTATCGCTACTCCACGTGCTGGACGCAGTAATGACAATCCCTACTTACCGTTGCATTCTACACTATCCAACCTGTGCTGTCTGAAGAACTTCTTTCCGAACAACGCAGTCCCCCTTTTCAATACATTGCCGATAGATCCTGTGAAATACTGTGAAGAGCCTCTCTGAAGCTTACAGCTTGCTTGAACTATAGAAGTATGAAGAAGCTTGAGAAGTATGTAATTACAATACAGTATTGTTAGCTTTAGATGGTCCATGCCACGCTTTGCATGTTTTCTTACGAGTATGTAGGACTCGTGAACGTGGTGTCGCTTGTGAAATATTGTACAGAGAAAAGAAACTTAAAAAGGTATATGGGGAGAAGAGTAATAAATATTCAGTTATAATTAAACTGAACGGCTCAGTTTAGAAAACGTAAAACTAGTTTTATTAAGTATTCTATGATGTTATAATTAATTGATAGAGAAATAACTGTATTTACACTTCAGTTAATTACAGAAAGGGGAAAAATTAATTTAAGAAGAAAAAAATTAACGCCCTTGAAATATAACACACTGCCTACGTTGCCTAACTTGTTTTTGTACATAAGTTTATTGCCATTGCTGATTTGAGAGATGAATAGGCAATGTGACGGATGCGCAGAAATGAAATTATTCTCCGTTCTCGATAAGTCCTTGCTTTTTGCCCCCCCCCCCTTTTTTTTTTTTTTTTTTTTCAATCATAAAGTTTTACTATTTGCTAACGCATCTGAAATGTAACGCAGTGTTCACATTAACTGACTTGTTATTCGATATGGCGAAAGAAGCAGAAAGTAGGATTTTTTAATTTGTTTTAAAACTTTAAATTTAATTTCATGCTTAGTATGTTTGCCGTCGTCGAGTGGTCAGGAGCGAGAGTGCAGTAGCACACGCTCTTTGAGTAGACTGGGGTTCAAGCCCCTTACTGCTGAATACGGTCGATCTGCCAACCCGCACTGGACCAGCGTGACAGATTATGGTCCATTTCCCTCAGCATGAATTGTTGAGGAGGCTTCCATCATGCAGTGGGTTGATAATGGCTGCACTTACCTTTTTTTTTATGTTTGCGTATAGCGTCTATTGTGTTCACCACTCTGCGCTCAGACTTGCCTGATAGCCCCTTTAAGTGTCTTAGGTAGAAAGTGGACCCTGGCGCGACTCCTCGAGGCTAAGGTTGGGAGTCAGAGGGCAAGGGACCTGGTGTCCTCTGCTCCACGGCTGCGAAGTCGCCAGGTGCCGGCACCTAACGCTCAACATAATACACAAACTTGCACACCTACATATACACACACCTGGCGGCCTTGGCCTTTTGCCTTTTCAGATGCTACAGCGGTATATAGGGCGAACCCTGGAGACCGCAATTTTACAATTACACCTTGACCTTGCGTTCACCATATCCATCCGCCCGTTCGCATTTAATAACTCTCTTCCCAGTAGATGGATTTTTCGTAAATTTTTACATTGGTTCGTTTAAAAAAATTGTCGAGCCAACCATCCCAAATTTAATTAAAATCGGAGAAACCAAAGCATTAATTGTTTTCTTGGCCGTCCGTCTGTATGTAATAACTGTATTTCACGAGTGGTGGATGGATTTTCATAAATTTTACATTTGGCTCTTTTAGAAAGATTTGTAAAGTCATCCAATAGAATTACGGAAATTATTCTTTCTTCCCCCTTCATACACAGGCTATCCGTATATTGTAGTTGAAGCACCAGATAGTATGTTTGCGTGCCGTGCACTCTTGATAAATGAACAGTCGGTGTGGCGGATGCGCGGAAACGATTCTCTCGATTCATGCATAAATATCATTGCTTTTTTGCTTGTGGTGGTTTTTTTTTTTTTTTTTATAAATAATATTTTCTGACACTGTGCACATTAACTAATTTAACATTAACTAGCTGAAACGTTTGTTTAGTAATTTTAATAAGGCTTAAAATACTTTTTATCATAATTATTAGCTCGCACTACTTCGGGCTCTTCTATATTTGTTTAAATAATAAGCTTCTATATTTGTTTAAATAATAAGAGGACTGTTCAATAAAGAATGATCATAATTTTTCATGAACAACCGTACTGCTTGCCATTTCTAGCAGAGTTGCGAATTTTAAGACAAAACTAAGCTGCATTACGTAGCAATTGCTTGTAGATCGGTCAAGAGTATTCTTGTTCAGTTTCGCCTACATTATAGTAGGAACAGTACGCTGCTCTCAGATTTGTTTTCCGTCTCAGGAAAACATCAGCTGAAACGTATGAAATGTTGAGGCATACGGTGAATAAACTCTTCCAGATAAGTGGAGCTGGAAGGTGATTTGGAACAGTGCTACTCAAAGTGTGGTCCGCGAACTGTTTTTTTTTTTTTTTTTTTTTTATTATCTGTCCCCTACGATTCGTCCGTTACCAGTCAGCGGGATTTGTATTTTACAAAAGTACCGATCCGCGGCGGATTGGAAATAAAAGAAACTGGTCCTTTACTACAGATAGTTTGAGAAGCACTGGTTTAAAATGTTTAAAGATGGACGTGATTCAATCACAATAATCGGCGATCCTGGACCCCAACCACTTCTGTTATCACAGAAACCATAAACATAGTCGTGAGAGATCGTCGTATAACACTAAGACAACTGGAAGAGATTTAGAGTATGAAGCACGCACAGGGTTCTCCATGATCATTTGCATATGATACGTGTTTGTGTTTGCTGGGTTCGAAGACTACTCGCACCCGAGGAACAGCAAGTTTGCAGTGAGGTTTGTCTGGAGCTGCAGTCGATAGTTACTGAAGATATGAGGTTCTGCACAAGGTGATAACTGCGGATGAGAAATGGCTTCATCCTACCCAGAGTAGGCAACAAAACTAAGTCAAAAAAGCAAAAGTTGTGGTCTCTGCAGGAAAGGTTATGGTCATCTCTCTCTCTTACATTCAGGAAATGTTTATCAGCACGTATGCCACTTAATACAGCTGTTACAGGACCTTACTACAGAGCTGTACTTGCACATATGCGGTACAAATTCGTCGCAAACGACCACAGCTGCACTTAGGTGGGTGGATGCTGCATCATAACAATGCGAGACCTCACACTGCTCATACTGTCATCGGGTACTTTGCCAGTATTAATGCCAAATGTGTTCCTAATCCCCCCCCCCCTACAGTTCTGACCTCGCATCCTGCGATTTCTTTTTCATTTCCAGTTAAATAAGGAGCTGCGAGGAAAACGTTTCCAGTCGCCAGAAGTGTTTTAAAGACATCTGAGGCGATTTTCAAACGCATGTCAAAAAATGACTTCAACCATGTATTCGAAGAATGGCAGAAACATTGAAGTAACTGCATTTTATTTAATGGGGATTACTTTGTAAGTGACCAGCAAAATATGGATGATTAATAAAGGTATGCTGTGAAAAAAAATGATCATTCTTTATTGAATAGTTCTCGTATATAATTTATTTAATTTAAAATAAGATTAAACAGAAACACCGTATGAGGATGGGGAAGGTGCACTAACGGAAAGTCCATATCAGCTTTCAGACATGAAATTCAAATGAACATAGAACATCAAACGTGTAATAGAACAATTAAGTGATCACTCTTGTGTAATTCAGTTACGAGAAAGCGAAAATAGTCTTGTGAACTTCAATTTCCAAAAGCCATTTTGCGTGATGAAGATAATGGCTTCCTAATGTCTATCTAAGCAAGTTTCGCCGCACAACAGGATCTGTTTCATGGAGTGACGCACTGTCTCGCCTTAAGAAAAAGCCATCTGTGAAGAATTCGATGAGAAGAAAGGCTGCTGAATCTTTGTTCAACTTTCTGTTTACCAGTCACGTTCTTTCGTAAATGCTACAGTGACTAAATAATCTTAGTCGATATGTTCCGCGCGTATTATTCTATACGTTGTTCCATTCGTAGCCGCAGTGTCCGTTGAACTTGGCGAATGACGCAGCGTATTTTAAAAAAATTCTCCGTGTTCCCGGTTTTGCAGCGTTGCACGTTTCGCGCTAATGCGAATTTCTGAACTTCTAACTCTGCGTAAATGAAAGCCTGAAAGTGTCCAAGATAGTACAGCCATCATTACCGTAGTGATTCGTGTCATTACTGTTCTATTATAGGTTAGAACATCGGAAAAAAAAGAATAAAAATAAAGTCGCCTAAATTGCATTTTCTGTTGGTGTGTTTGTTACAGTTGGACACTCTCATGTTGGACACCTCCCGGACTTTTCAACAGCGCGAGAAACTGAAATATTTGATCATTAAAAATCCTCTACCATCCCTGTTACACATAGGTCAGCACATTCCCATTCAGGTTCTACATTTGCAGGACAATGCTTCTCCCCCCCTTTATTATTATTTTTTTTACTTAAAACTCGCCACAATAGTTTAAATACCAGAAGGAAATACAGATTTGTATACGAGTATGTGTACTTTAAAGTCTCAGATTTATTTAAGTTATATTTGAAAATAAGAGTTGTGTTCGATTAATCAAGTACGCCATTATCAGTGCAGCTACGTGTAGGTATTTGAATTATTATGTGTACTTTAATCCGGTGTAATAATCAAGGGCGAAAAAATAATTTGAAAGCGTACTTTTGAAGAATGTATTTTAAAAAACTACTTTTGCAGATAGTTAAATTAAAAAGTAAATGTTTACGTTTTGCGCGCTGATTCAAAATATGTTTTCGATTTTTATTAACACGTATAATTTTAGTAATAAGGCTTCCGATAATATCATTACAAATTAATTACTACGATTTCATTACAAAACACATGAGACTGGTTACAATTACGTTTTTATCACCATATGGTGAAGAATGTCACAAAACATGTGAAGAATGACTTAAAAATTAATCTATTACAGTAGATTAAATTTAAATCCTAATAGTACAATAAAAAAAATAATTTTCAAAAGGAACTCGTGCAAAATACTTAAGTTCCTATTTAAAAGTGATGATCTTATAAATAATTATTGTTTATAAGATAATTATTGGCATTTTAATGGTCACATCAAGGCACAATCCTCAAACTAAATTAATTCAAGTGCAGTCAGCGTTTCTGACACACTAACATCTCTTTGGCTTCCATTTTCGGATTGGTCTTAGCCAGCATGGTGGCACGATCACCACTGGATTACCATTGCATCATTTTGAAATTTGAATAATTTTTTTGTGGATAAGTTTGTACTTCTTGGTGTGGTTAACGATAAAGAAATAGATGTTTGCAGCATCATTTCTGTCAGGTTTAGTGTGAAAAACTACGTAACGCTATTATGAAAGAAGATGGTGTAAGAACAAAATTCTTACACTTATCCTAGCGAATGTTATGTTATAAATATTATAACATAACAAGAAAAAAAAGATGTAAATAGTAAATAATATTATTTACATAGGATGATCTTCAACCAGATTTCGATCGCTCTGTACCATACAGTCAAGTAGGGGAGGATTAACGTAACAACGGGGGGTAGCAGGATGGTACACAAGACAATGGGAGCACTGGAACACTAGTACAAAGGGAGCACCGCAAGGCCAGTTCATGGTCGCATAAACAGAAAGTGAGCAGCTCTTTGGAAGGAAAGAACAAGGGAACCGACTCCCCCTTGTGGAGAGGAAGATTTTAAGAACTAGGAGGGTGAAGAAAACCCTGGATGCGATATACACTATGTAGAAATGGCTGCCGCTATTTGAAACAGACCGACTCCTTGAGCACTTACTGATTTCAAGGAGCGGTAGAGAAGAAACAGAGTGGACTAATGGCGGTAAGTGAATCGGGAATGATCACAAGGAAATATCTAGAAATTGCTAGACGCCCTGTAGTTCATCGAAGTTGATGAAAATTTCGTAAACAGGAAGTTACCCCAGGAGAGGGAAGGGCCAAGAAAAACGGAAGAAGTGGGAGAGAGCGAATGAGAAAAATGAGATGATGGAGAACGAACGACGATTGGATCAAAATAGAATGAGCGGCTGAAACAAAAGGCAGATGCAAGAAAGGAGTGAGGAAGTTTTTTGTGGGAGAGTGGTGAGTTTTGGCAGTGTGGAAGTTTGGAGAGTTCCCGTGGAGATGCCTGAGTGATGTGCGGCTGGAAAGAAATCCCGAGAAGTGCCGGGAGAATCGCCAGAAAGTAGCGGCCAGAGTAATGAGTTGTGGGAGATGCTGTTTAAGAGTTGTTGAAATAGGAAGGAGATAATCCTTGAAAGATGGAAACACCTATGCTGGAGCTGAGTAAAAAGGATCGAAAAGCCTCACCATAGAACGATAAGGAAGAGCTACATAGCCAGGCTTCTTAATAAAGCAGTAAGAAGAGTCCTGATAATCCTATTATGCTTCCCAGTTTCGTCGAACTGATCAGACGCCCAAAAAGCAGGCCGGAGCAACTTATTTAATAGCCGTATGTAAAGAAGAGCGAGTTCCTGAACGTAGGAGAATCCCTGTAGATGAACAGCAGTACTTTGCCGATGAATAATTCCAGTTGGAGCCTGATGATGCCCTATGCTGTTGATGATGAGTCGCCCCTGAACTGACAAAAGGTAGTGTAAAGAGTGATTCCCTAAGTTAATATGTAAGTACGAGATAATAATTTTAAGCTAGATTTAAAGAGAAGGACTTTAGAAAAATGTTTATTTAGTTGATAGTAGAGTTGAAGAGAAGGACTTTAGAAAAATGGTTATTTAGTTGATAGTAGATTTGGTATTGATTAGTATAGAAGGAAGAAAAGGGTTCATAGATGTATGTACTTCATCTCAAGGATAAGTTAAAGCAAGGAAGATTTAGATACATGTACTTGAGACTGGTATGTTCTAAGTTAAGATGTAAAGGTGTTCTATGTACTTGAAACGTTACAAGATATTAAGATTGAATTATTTTGGAAGGGATAAATTAATGAAAGATTATAGCGGGGATTTATAAATCTAGGACAATATCCATAGAGGTGTTAAGCCCACTGAGGTAATTCCAGTTGGGAAGTTTAACTGTTAGAAAGTAAAAATAATGTTATGAGATGTAACCTAAACCAGAAGGAGAAAAGGCAGAAAGGCACGAAGAGACATATTATATCATTTGCTATTAATTTTACATCTTAACACACATATAATGCCAGTTATTAACATTATACCAATTGATGTTGTATGATACAATTCTTTAATGTATATACTGTGAAATAAACAAATTTGTATATGTTTATCATGTGTAGTATTGAGTCATTCTGAATACTCAGCCAGTCCAGAGGAGACATACACGAACTATTATTCCCCCAGAATCTGTGATCTTCTGTGCAGTATACAAGTCAGGTGTTAACGTGGAGGGGAGGTAAATTAAGGGGGAAATTTAATTGAGAAATACAAAGTTAAAAGAGGTGGGTCTGGAAGGATAACGTGATTTATTATTAAAGAAATTTATTAATAAATAATAAATAAATAATAAATAATAAAAGAAAAAATATTATCCCCCCAGAATAATCAACCTCAAACAAACCATCCCCCACAATGGAATTGATGTGGTTATTGGTTGGAGAACTGGCAAATGTACAAGGAAGCCTGAAATATAAAAAATTATCCCGTCATACTTGACATTTTTAAAATTCTTCGTAGCAGTGCTGAGTGTGAGAGAATATTCAACCTGGTTAGAAAAATAATAACGAATTCAGATCTCTTTCTGGTTAAGCTTTGGAAATGCTGACAGCGAAGTCTAGAAGGGCTATTGTTATGAATAAAACACTTCTGATGTTTAATAGAATATCCAAACAGAAATCCACAGACAGAAGGTAAGGCAACAGGAAACTCATTGTGAAGGCATTCACAATGTGAGATGTAACGAAAACGATGCCATATAAGCAACTTTGGTTGACTTACTACGTATAGACTTGATGCAGTGCACTAATTTGTACTGTATTTTAATATAAAAGGTGTATTATTTTGCCAGTGAAACTTGATTTCTAGCGCTGCTGTTTCCAAAAAATATCGTCTTTTTTTTTTTTTTTTTTCCAAACCAGTTCTGCTTTTTGAGAGAGAGAGAGAGACGGAAAAAAATAATAATAATAAAGCTGGACTGGTTCCAAAATCCTTTTGTTTCTCTCATGTTAAAAAATGTGATCACCAGGTTTTTTTTTTTTTTTTAAATCAGCTGATGAGAACCCTGTCTTTTCGCCGTGAAGAGTGTCGACAGGGTCATTTGTTATCATTCACAAAGAAGCAGTTGATCAGGCAGATTTTATTTATGAATATAAATGTAATACGTACATACATTTATTTCAGCAGGATGCAATGCGGGACAAATACCTCTTTCAAAATTAACATTTGTTAGTTATTGTTAAATAAATCGTTGAAATTGTGTATCATTACACACTAGCAACAATTTATTAAAGAGTCCTAATTATCGTGTTTTAATTGTGCGTGTTCGTTCAAGCCAGTGGATATTAGGCTAATTTAATTAGTGAGACGGTTTGTATGTGGGTGGATGTAATTGTGTGGTACAGCCTTACTGTAGTGTCTGACAGTCGCCCCCTTTGCCCTCTCATTTGCGCGTGAGACAGTAAGGACGTGCTATGCCCTTCTCCACGGATGCATCGCCATGTCGAACATCAGCGGAGAAACAAAAGGGACTCTGAACTCTTTCTTGAAAAGGTCGTGTGCTCTAGTCTGCAGTCATTCTGTGAGGAACAAAGAGCGTGCCTGCGAAAGGACAATGTCATGGAGTTTACGAACGAGGGTATGAACTCTTTTCTCCTTCTTTCTTGGTGACGACCCTAAACAAGAGGTTCTTCAGGTGTAAGAGGTAGTCGTTCCGTGATGCAACCTTTCGGAATTTAGTACTTCATTAATATTAGGGCACAGTAGCATACCGCAATTTGACCTCCTTTTCCTCCCACCCCCCACTAACCTCTTCTCCTCATTCCGACTTTGCTGACGCAGACAGCCGTTTCTATTCTGTATAGTAGTTGTCACTGGAACAATCATTTTTTAAGTTTTTTAATTCGCTGTGATGAGTAGATAGATTAAAGGGTGTCCGGTATTATTCTGATGGAAATATATTACCTCTGCACGCGCTTTTGTGAGGTTGTTCAATAGTAATATGTATAATGCTGCAGTTAGGTGCAGCGGTGTTTTTGAGGTTTCATTTCATTCGTTGAGAAGTTTTGATTTCCTGTGAGTATTTAAAATATCAAACACTGGCGTATTAAATCTAAATTAGTATTATTATGGAGGGGTCCATTCATACAGGAAAACTAAGCGGTTCCCTAGGGTGACAAAGAAGCATCAGCCTACATCAGAACTCTGGATTTGGGGGGGGACCCCAATTACATTTGCCTTGAGTCGCTTTTAACCCGCATCGATAAACATTCTTGACATTCATTAAGGAAGTCATGATCACTCTAGGCCGAGGAGGAGGGAATTCAAACCTTTCATCAGCATTCTGCATGGTTTTCGATGCTTCTAAACTTAATAGCTGTTGTTTACTCAGATTTTTACGCCGATTTCAGAAATTAGTAAGTTATAAATGATGTTATTGCAAGGTAGTGCAATAACATCATTAGTGCAATAACATCATTTCTGTACGTAGCCAACTGCTTCAGTAGTTACGAATTGACATCATTTAAGTATATATCATATTGTGAATGCCTTCACAATGAGTTACCATGATATTGCACTACTTCGAATAAGTAACGCTTCACCATAAGAGTAGACTATTGTTACTTATTCTCGGCGGATACCCCCATCCATACGACACCGTTTGAAAAATGGTATGGGATAAAGATCTCTTTCTCATACTATCCGTAATATATTTAGGAAAGCAAAAAAAGGTGTAGGAGAGGAAGAAAGGGACAGTTACTCCTTCAACTCACACCATTCAAACTCAAATTCCTCGAATAGGCAACGCTTTCCCAGTAGAGAAGATTGTTGTTACCTATTTTAGGAAGCTTTGTGGCCATAAAGCATCCGTAAAGCATCAGAGCTTACTGCTCCTCATCGGTGGGTGGGCCGGTACCATAGTGTTGCAATGATGATAGCCCAGTCGCGAAGTATAACTCTACAATATGAGAGATGCCCTATGGTGTAAGTTAATTAAGATTACAACGTAATTTAGAGCTAGAACCTCAAGTTATGAAAGAAGTTAACTTAATACAAGTTAGTGCAATAGCATCATTTCTGTACGTAGCCAACACTAAAATATCGAAAAATATTTCTTGACTGAATGTCTAAGAGTATGAAAGAGGTTGTTTATGCATGGCACTTCCATCATTCCTTCCTGCCCACCCACTGATCATGAAGCCAGCTTCGAAACGGTGCCGTCTGTGTGGTGGTGGTGCCCATCTGAGAATAAGTAACAGTAGTCTTCTCTACCAGAGAAGTGTTACTTATTCGAAGTAGTGCAATACCTAGGCAACTCATTGTGAAGGTATTTACCATATGAGATATAAATACACGATGCATTCATACTACCTGGGTAGTAGAAATGATGGAAGTGCCATACTCGTGCATAAACAACCTCTTTCACTACTTAAGTAGTTGGCTACGTACAGAAATGATGCTATTGCGTAATTTGTACGTAAGTTAACTTCTTTCGTAACCTGAGGCTCTATCCCTAAATTACGTTGTAATCTGAATGTATTAAGTTAAGAGTAAGTGCTAGGGATTTATAAACTAAATCTTTACATGTTGGCAACACTGCCTTCAGTCATTTGTTTCTTTACTTTGAGAGCTCCATGTAAATAAATAAACTTTCTGTTTATACTCAGGGACGACCAAACGGTCAGAGGAGTTCACAAGATAGATATAATACAAGAAACAGCCCCGTATTCAGCAGTCACGGGCTTGAACTCCGGTCACTCACTCAAGGCGCGTGTACTTAAAACTCCTCTGACCGTTTGGTCGTCCCGGAGTATAAACAGAAAATTTATTTATTATGCACCCGCGCGCCTGACCACTAGGCTACGGCGGCCTATTTAACAGTGTGAGCTCTATATTTTTGAGGTTGTCGTGTCAAACTTGTGTTGAAAAGTGAGTAAAATGTCTTTACGCAAGTGTTTGAACAGTCCGAACTTGTTTTCTTATATTTGTGGAAGTTATGTAGTACTCAAGCAAAGACAAGATATTACAGAATTTGTGAGGAAAAAAAAAAAAAAAGAAAAGAGTTGGGGGGAAGCGTTTCTGGAGCGAAACTCGATGCATTTGAAAGAAACAGTTTCATAAATCACTGGTAGAACCCAAAACTGGCCTTCTACCCTTGCACATCAAACTGGATTTGATGAAACAGTTTGTGAAAGCTTCACTTCATGAAGGTACCTGCTTCAAATACCTTTCTACTAAATTTCCATCCAGCACCCAAGAGAAGCCAAAACGGTATTTTTGTAGAACTGTCAGCCTCAACTACTTGAGCGGGAAACTTGTTCAGGCGATTAATGGCTCGCTGGCTAAAAGAAAACTTCATACAATCTAAACTTCAAGCCCTGTAACTTAAATTTATGATTCCTAGTTCTGGAATTCTTTAGAACAGTGAGTTCCACCCTCATCCATTTTACTAATCCCTCTCAGAGCTTTATAAACCTCATTCAGGTCACATCTGAGGTGTCCGGTTGCCAAGCTCTGTAACCCACATAATCGGAGGCTTTCTCATACGGTCGTCCTTCTGCCGATTTTACCATACGAGTTGCCCGTCTTTGGACCCTTTCAAGAAAGTCCGTCTTTTTTTTTTTTTTTTTTTTCAGATGAAGTTTCCATACTTGAACACAGTATTCTAAATGTGGTCTTACAATTTCCTTAGGCGCCTCCGTAGCCAAGTGGGCAGGAGCAGCAGTGCGTAGCACACGCTTTTTGATTAGACTGGGGTTCGAGTCTGTGATCCACCAAATACGGAGGATGCAGAAAGGTCAGGGAATGACCACTGCATATTCCTGGAGCAATATGGCCTTAGTTGCTAATGCTCCAAAAAAAAAAACCTTATATAGTGGGATTATGACCTCCAAATATCTACAGGATAGTTCGATAGGACACCATGGGCTTTCCTGGCTACCTGTTTACGCTGTTCAGAAAACTTCATATCTGCCCTTATAGTAACTCCCAGATCCCTTTCCTCCCCACTGCTTTTCAACCCCACCAAGTGTATAATTTATTTGTGGGTTGCTATTCCCCAAGTGTAAGACATTCCATTTATCAGCATTAAAACATAACTGCCATCTCGCTGACCATATTTTAAGTCTGTTCAAGTTAGCCTGAAGGAGCACTGCTTGGCACCGCTCATTAACAACTCTGCTAATCTTTGTCATCTGCAAATTTTGACATCACGCCTTGTTGTTGATTGGGGTTTAATGGCGCAAGAGTAGCTTCGGCTATATTGCGCCACATCAAGCCTTCGATCTCATTTATGAAAATGAGAAACAGCAGTGGTCAAAGAACCAATCCCTGAGGGGACCCCACTCCTGATGTTACACAAATCTGAAGAATATCCATTAATCACACACAACCTTCTTCCCTGCAGTCACCCAGCAGTCCATCTTAGAATCTTACCATAAGATTCTAAGATGTTATCCAACATCTTAGAATCTTATGTAATCCAACCTGTTCAAGCTTATACAGTAACCTCTCATGCGGGACCGAGTCAAACAAATGCTTTGCTAAAATCCAAATAAATTATATCGAAATTATTCCCTAAATCCAGCTCATGAGTAACTGTGTCAAAATAGCCTACTAAGTTAGTTGAGCTTGATTTACCCTTAACAAAGCCATGTTATGGGTGTCCTTCAGAATTCCATATCTATAGAAATGACCCTGGATTGCAGTCTTAATCAATCCTCAAAAATTTTTCGTTCCACTGAAGTCGGACTAACTAGTGTGTAATTACCAATCACTCCTAGAACCGCTTTTATAAATTGACAATACATTGGCACTTTTCCAATCCAAAGGAAATTCCTCAAATTTTCCACGAATATTTATTATAATTTATAAGTATACTTTCCCTTTTCATTCCAGTCAATCGCGTGCGGTTAAAATATGTCAAACGCTTTAAACTTTCCTTGTCACTTTTTCCTTTTTTGAATTTTTGTTTTATCGAAATTCGTAGACAGGCAGCATTTAAACTTATAAATCGAATCTTCTGTTGGCCACATAGAAAGTACCAGTCGTAGATTATCAGTTATCTATCTCTGGTCTATACCAATCCACTGTTTTTTTGCCTGTGCTCTGTGATGAGTGTTCATCTGAAAATCATTAAAGTCACACACGACTGTCTAATAGTGCGATTCTACTTTGATGATAAATACATAACCGGGGATGAAACAGTACTCTTAAACAGTACTCTCAGAAGGGGTATCTGTTGGTTTACATAACATTTTTATTTTTTCCACTTTTCAGAAATGTTTTAAAATGCTTGGCTTTTTACCAAAAAAAAAAAAAAAAAAAAAACACCATTTCAAGCGAAGTCAGAAGTCACGATCGGATTTCAGTCTGCTGATCGTGCTGGTCACGGCAGTCGTTGGATATCAAGATATTCCTCCACCACCACTTGAGCTCTGTGTGCAGTGGCGTTGTCGTGCATGAAAAGAAAATCTGGGCCAACCACAACCCTAAAATTGCAATAGGGTTCGAGGATCTGTCTTTGGTAATCCTCTGCGGTACCCCTATCAAAAACACGTGGGGTGTGGCCGTTGATCGTTATTCCATCCGACACGAAAAAAGGCCGCACCCCTGTTCATGTTTTTTCATGAAGATTCTTGCCTTTTTTTTCTTCGCGGATCTGCTAAGATGTCCGCTTCTATATTCAGACAAGAGCTCATAATACCACGGTGTACCATATGTAGATCAATCGATAATTTGCCATTTAACACCTGTAAAGCTGGGGTCGACACATTACGGTCCTTTTGTCTGCGCAGGTAGCAGAGTGGTATCGTCACCGTCCCCACCACACAGAGTGGAAAAGGCCCGGGCTCTAATCCCGTCGATTACACGAGGAACTTTTTTAAGGGCTTTTTTTCATTCCGTGGGTTAGTCGGTCTCAGGCGTATATAGCAAAGTTTTACCCTCCCCCGGAAAAACTTGTTTTTCGTCCAGCAAAGTAACCAAATCGACCAGAGAACACTCAATTTGTAGTCATACTACACGTTGGTAGTTGAAGCGACTTTCTGAGTGACCCTGATATAAGAGTTTTTAGTACGTTCCTCTTGACAGGACAGCTTTTTCTTTGGAAAGTTACATAACGTGGGGATAACAACCCGTTATAGGTGCTCATGTGGAATAATAGAATTGAAATCATTCATTCCACGAATGTTTACAGTATGATAATCTTAGGAAACGGTTAGTAGCAGAAGCGCTGAATTCACAAAACGCTGGCAATGAGCATTTGCTGTTGGCCACGAAGGAGGCTCCTGAAGTAGTGAAGCGCTATGTCATTGTAGAGATTCCACACTCTATTCACTTCACCTGTGTTGGAGTGCCACTCCAACACCCTGGTGTAAAGCTTCTTCCAGTCCTGAAGAATCTCCTTGATATAGTAGCTGAAGGCACTGGACCTTTGGTGATGTTTTCCTCTTTCTCCTCCTCTGAGCAAACAATTTTTTTCCTTTTCCCTAACCTGATGTTTATGCAGCTCCTTTAGTTCTTCCGTGGTTAGCTGCACTTCATGCTCCTCTATTAACTCTTCCACGTCTTGTTCCAAGTCCTTAGCTACTGCCACAATGTCCTTCATGACTTGGGCTCCAATATCAGGTTCTTCTTGAACACAGGCTGGCCACAGGTTTCTCCAGGCAGTTCAGGTTACTGACTGACACTTCGCGCCAGGTTTTTTCTATGAGTCTAATGGCGTGCACAGTGTTAAATTCTTCCTTCCAAAATTTCCTCAATGTCATGAAGCTGGAAGCATGGCAAACTTCAAAGCACCTGGGGAAAAGTGCTTTAGTGTAGAGCTTCTTGAAGTGTGCTATGGCATTCTGGTCCATTGGCTGAATTAGAGGCGTAGTGTTGGGAGGTAAGAAAACAATCTTCAGGCAGTTGAACTCCAATTCCAGGGCATCTTATAAATCATTTATTGTCGTAGATTGCACAGTTAAAGACCAGGTGATTCCAATCTTCTGTATTCCCGCAGCTGCAGTGATCGGTGTGATGCAAGCGAAACTGATAGTTTTTGATTGAGAGCCATGTCCAGTTACCAGAAAGGAAGTTTCCATAGTTAAATAGCACTAGGTTTTAACCGATTCAGAGAGTAAGGTCACATTAGGCAGGGATTTTCTTGTCGCCGCTCCGAGTGCGGTGGTATCCCATCTGGTCTGCCAGATGCTAATTAGCTCGTTAAAGCATCTGGATTTCTCTTTTTTTAGGATCTTCATTTAAATTTAGCTGGATACCAAGTGATTCTGAATGTATTTGATTTGTGTCAAAAGCAGAGGCCACGATGGATGACAAATAGATCCAACGGGAGGGACTCCGCAAGAACTTGCAGCGGTGGAAACTGTTCTACAGACTCTGAAAATAGAGAGGAGCATGCTCAGTTAGATGGAATTCAGTTTTAACCTCATTTTGGAATTGGTGGCCTGATGAAACCAAGCTCCTGCTGCATAGGTGACTATGGGCAGGAAAACAGCATTATAGTAGAGAAAGAGTGACTTCCTAGAGAGACTCCACTCCCCTCTTGGAATTCTAATAATTGACCCTGTGAATTTTTTGATTTTAGTACTTATGTGAATCAGATGAGGTCAGAAAGAAAACTTATGGTCAATAATGACCCCAAGGAGTTTTGCCTCAGTGACTATAGGGAGCCGCTTGCCAAAAATATTTGACTTGGGGAGGCCGCCTGAGATTCAACTTGGATTTAAAAAGCATCATTTTTGTTTTCACTGGATTAATTTAAAGTTTGTTAGCCAATGAGCAGATGGAAAGGTCAGTTAAAATCCGGTTTGCATTCACCTCCAACACTGCACAAGAACTGCCTGAGACCAAATTGTCAGGTCATCGGCGAAAGCAAAAATTTTGCAATCCTGGAGAGAGCGGTGCAGCCAATTTTGAAGCACAATGTTCCCGATAAGGGGCCACAGGACTGAACTTTGGGGGTACCCTCGAAAAACCTTCCTAGAGATTTGGAGGAATTTTGACTTGACAATTATTGAGCGATCAGAGAAATAGCTTTGAAATAATTTGTACTTGTGAAAGGAGCATTTGGCAGACCGGATACGTTCAAGGGCGTTGTCCCACCAGACCGTGTCGAAGACGCCCTCGAAGTCGACTATAATAGCTAGTTCAAATTTGGATTTAGAATTTGCAATGTGCCAGGCAAAGTCAGACAAGGCCTCCTCGCAAGAATGACCTGGGGTGAAGCCATATTGACAGGCAGAAAAGAGATTTTATTGTTGAAATAGAGCTATTAGTCGAAGAGCCATAAGCCGCTCCAAGATCTACCCTAGATTAGCAAGCAGCGTAATTGGTAGGGACGTGGATTTGAGGCAAACTTATCTGGCTTTTTGAGCAAAGAAACTTTCTAAACAGAGGGAAAGATGCCTCCCATGAGGCATATATTGAAGAGCAAGAGCAAGTAGAGTGGTCTTAATTTTAACAGCCGGAGAATGAACACATTCAATCATATCCATTCCTGGATACTTCTTCACATTGATCTTCTTGACCACCGAGATAAGTTCCTCTAAAGTAAATGGCTCGGTACGTTCCTCAGTGGTGTACTTGTTATTTGCCTCCCGAATTGCCATATGCTCTGGAGAATCTTTCAGAAGGATTATCCATAGGAAATAAGTTGTCAAGAATTTGGTTGATAGTCTGTCCAGCCAGAGTTTCATGAATATCAGTGGTAACAGTGACGAGGACATCAGAGGTAAATGTTCTCTTCCGAGCTATCTTGTGCATGAGGCCCCATGGGTTTTTGCTGTTGGATTCTTTTACAAAGATGTCCCAGGTTTCTCTTTTTCTCGTTGCAATTGCTTTACTGAAGGCAATGTTTTTGGCAATGTAGTCATTATATAAGCATAACGTCGTCAGCAGGCCAGTTGCGGTGCCGCTGATATAACCGCCGAGCGCGGTGAACTGATTTGCGAAGAGTAGTAAGGTCTTGGGACCACCAGGAACGGACTTTAGAGCGGATGGTCTTCTTTGCTGTTTTATAAGAGATTATTGAATAAGTTCGGCTAGATTTTCTGCAGAAGTTAAGCTGAAGCTGTCTGGAGGGTTTGATGGAAAGTCATTAGTGATAGGGGCATCAAAAGAGTCCTAGTCAATAGTTGTTCACCTGGAACACCAGACGAGGTCTGGTGTTCCAGGTGAGTTGCAGTTGTTAGGTGCATCGACAGAGATGAGGAACACAATGGCTCTGTTTTGTTTTTTTTTTTTTTTAGGAGCATTAGCAACTAAGGCCATATTGCTCCGGTGCGGTGATTATTCCCTGACCTTTCCGCATGCTCCGTATTTGGTGGTGACGGGCTCGAACCCCGGTCTAATCAAGAAGCTTGGCTACGGAGGCGCCTAATGGCTCTGTGATTGCCGAGTGTCCAATCTGGAATTGTAACCCAGTCACTGATGCGTGAGTGTAACGTCAATGTTTGACTCACCAGTTGAGTTGCAATAGGTGGAGAGCTGGCCTGGTTGATTATGGACTGCAAGGTTGTGACTTAAAATAAAGTCCTCAAGAAGGAAGACCTTGGGCATAAAAAAAAAAAAAAAAAAAACCCAGAACTGAACCAGAAATGGGACTTTGCATTGACATCCGAGGTAATCAGGATATTCCTAGAGCCGAGGAAGTTATGCGCGAACTCCGAGAAGTTTAATGAGTCTTTGAAGTCTGCAGAAGGGGGATAGTAGATTGACAGAAGATAGAAGGAGAGAGATGAGAAGATGATTTTCACACAAGTCGCCGGTTTGTTACAAAGACCATGAACGACAATGTCTAAATCTGTTTAAAATGATGATGCATGTTTTAGGGTCTTGGGGCACAGGTTGCACCACTCGAGCATAAATGGAATAGCCCATAATCTTGGAGATAAGCCCAAGCTGACCCGTCGAGAAGTAGGGCTCCTGGATAGAGATCACGTCCAGTGTTTTGCTCTGCAGCCAGTCGAATGTCATCCGCGACCTATGTCCATTGATTCGAAGAACTTTGTAGGAGAAAGAATGAGAGTGAACATCATTAGAATACGTTTTATTCTGATTCACCTGAAATGCAGAGTTGTTCGGGTTACTCTCCATCGGCAGTTCTGAGCCGTATCATTTCCAGGGCACGTTGTTATTTAGGGCAAGTTGTATCTCTCACCGAGTGCTGTGAAGCCCTGTTACAGTTAATGCAGACAAGCTGGTCCTCTTTGTGTGTGCACTCTGCAATGACATGGACACAGTGACTACAGGTTGGAGAGCTGTGTGGAAAGTTGTGTTGTGTGCCCGTAGCCTAGTCAAAGAAAGCATTTGGTTACTATTGTAAATGCTTTAAACTTGTGGGAGCCACAGCCAAGGAACACCCCGTTCACGGGATAGTACTTCTTTATAGATCTTTGGTGTAAAGCTGACCACCATATGATTAGTCGAGGATGAGTTTAACTTAGTGTTGAACCGGAACATGGTGCCCTCCTTTATTTCCTCGTATGAGAACCCTAAATCAATGAACTTCTTAAGGTAAAGGTCCTCTAAGAAGTCCTCATTTGCGTAGTTTTTGTGAACGCCATAGAATATAATTGCAGGATCTGATCTTTTTGGAACAGAAGTGGCGACGCCAGCAGCAGAGAGTGACGCAGAGGAGGAGATAGTATTTAGATCTTGCTTGGATGCGGCTTTCCACGATGACTCCGTGATTTCTTATCGCTCTGAGCGATTTTTCTTTAACTATCTTGAAGTCGTTTTTGAGCGTTTTGGATACAAAGTCCTTCAACTCATGGCTAGTTTTCAGGTCGCTGGTGTCATTGGCTCTCAGGAGAAGGACATTCTCTGGTGGTTGGATTTTGAAGCCGAGGCTGTGGAGGGTTTGTTGGTACCAGAAGGTGGGGAGATGCCCTTCCTCAGAGTTTCTGCAAATAATGGAGTGGGATCTGGGATATATGAAGATGTAGGTAGGTTTATAGTGAAAGTGTCTTAAGACTTTTTCGAGGATGATCGTAGCTTCTCGTTGTCGATTTAAAATACGTTAATTATCAGTTCAAATTTTCAAACAAATGTATTAAGCATAGTTAGCGATTAGTGGTAGTTACGCTCTGAGAATGTTTCTACTGCCGCGACCTAAATTAGTATCTAAAGGGTGGCCAAAAATTAACTTTACAACTTTCATTTCAAATAATTCCTATGATAAAGACAAAACAATAAATATTTTAACATAAATGCTTTATTTGGAACTTGCAATTATTTGTAGAATATGTCGGTCAAATGGTCCCTTCTTGCTGCCACACAAATGCGAGATCTTTCAAGAGCATTTCTCATAACATTTACACAAATTTCAGGCGATATTTCAACTATTACTGCTCGAAGTCAATCGACGTTGGTCTATCTTAAAGGATGTGCCATAGACGCATCCTTTAAGATAACCCCACAGAAAAAAATCTGCAGCGGTGAAATCTGGCGATCTTGACGGCCAGTCGATGTCACTGCTTCTGAAGATTAATCGGTGTGAAAACATTCTCTTCAAAATTTCGATTGTGGCTTATGCTGTATGAACCACAATCGAACCACATGTTTTCCGAACTCAGTTCATCCAATTGCTGTGACAAAAAGTTCTCGATCATGGCACGGTAGTGGTCGCCGTTCAGTTACAGCGTTACCCGCAGCGTCTTCGAAGAAATAAAGTCCAATTACACCTCCTGACCAAATTCCACACCACACTCTACCCTGCGAGGATGTAATGGTCGCTGATGAATCACTTGTGGATTTTCAGTGGCCCAATAGCGGGTATTTTGTTTGTTAACATAACCGCTGAAGTCGAAATGGGCTTCGTCGCTCATTATGATTTTCTCATAAAAATTCGGGTCTTTATTAGATTAAGATTGAATTACTGTAGTTGCGATGGCGTTCATGGTCTTGAGACTGAAGTTCTTGAATCAATTGTATCTTATATGGATACATATGCAAATCTTTTTTGGAATATTCTGCAGAGACGACTGCGAAATTCCAATTTGTTGGGAACGTCGCCGTGAGGACATTGTCGGTTCTTCAACTACACTTTCATGCATGATTTCAATATTTTCCACTTAGCGTGCACTTCTAACGTGGCCTGACCTTGGTCTATCTACCACAGCACCACTTTCCTCGAAATTAGCTACTAAACGAATAATTGTGGGTCTGGAAAAAGGCGTATTGTTTCTGCCAAGAATTGGATGCAATTTTCTGAGGGTCACCGTTATTGACAACTGACTTTCGTAGTACGTTTTAAAAATAAGAACGCGTTGTTGAATCTTTAAGCGCTCCAAAACAAATTTGCCGTGTCTACACTTCTTGACAGTCAAATATGCACTGTCACGTTCGAACCAAACCAAAATGATGGCTGTTATAAGTTGTAAAGTTATTTTTTGGCCTCCCTGTATATGCTATATATTTACCAGTTCTTGATTAAAAAAATATTCAAAAGATATAGCTGAGAGTTCCTCTATCTAATCTACATACTGTGTTTCTGTTACCTAAGTAAACCGTAACCGGCTAGTACTAACCGACAGATTCTTGCCAAAGCAAATGCTGCCCTCACTGCAAGCCATCGACGGGGACCTCTAAGAAGTGGTCAATAATAAAAAATACAGGAAGGGTATCCTCGTCGAACTGAAAATGTAAAACTCTGCTTTGTTAATAATCTGATGTAACTTATGTTTTTCTCATGTATCTTTTGTAAATGTTTTGTAAACCCCTGGCCCCACCTTGCCGTGACGGGACTAATTGTATGTCTATCATTGCTGCAATTAAAGATTCTATTCTATAAGTGCCTATCCATTGTGCAGCAGTTTTGTTGCACAATGGAAATGCATTAAAGTATTTTGAGGCATCGCCATTCATTAGGATTGTGTGTTTAATGCGAAGTTCGTTCAGAAGACCACTGATATCGTTTCGGCAACACGAATTGTCTTCCATAACGAAATATTTTGAAAACAGGCTGTGACGTTTTCGATATACTCCAAATTTACCGCTTCTAGAAAATTGCATGGTTGAAAACTGTAACCAAGTAGTTCTATTTCCGTTTTAGATGAGTTTAAATCACGAATTAAGCCATTCATCTTTTCTTGCTTAATTAAGTGCGGTGCCTTATTTTCTGGTTGTTAGTCTGGGCCGTTTTAACGCATGGGCGGACGCCAGAGGACTCTGACTACTGGGAGCCTAATTTTTTGATCATAAATAATTTTTTAAAAGACTCTGTCCCATATGTTACGTTGCGGTCGAAAGCACCGCGAACACGGAACATAATCATATACGAATAATGTTTTTGGATTTTTTGAATAGCTTAAAGTGCCGAAAATATTAATATTTAGAAAAATAATTAACAAACTTAATTCTCGCTTATGATTATAAATTAATAATATATATTATGTAATTATAATTTAAGTGTCCGCTACGCCCCATGCAGAGCTTAAACTGAATAGGGATCACATTTGGAAATTCGCCCGGGGCCCGAGAGTTCTTAAAACGGCCCTGTTGTTAGTCAAAATTTGTTGGACCCCTTATTGCAGATGATATCTTGGGATTTTGATGCTGATTCTTGTTTTCCTAGACATGTTTTTTTTGTCATGCGAAAAGAGTATTTATTTGTTGTGCAGTTCTCGCCACACCAGAGGAACAGCAAAAGGTGTTTTCTCAATTATCCACATAGTCAGATTTGTGGTGTAAGTAATACAGGACATGTGTGGAGCCCATTTGATCTTATCACTAATCATGCAACAAAAGTACAAAGCATATGCACATTGTAGATGTTCTTCCTGAGTTTGTTGTAAACCGTCCAGACACTTCGCAGAAATTGTAAGAGTGATTTGCATACTTTCTTTACTTCTGCTTAAAACATTTTAACAACGCAATTCTAAGCAAAACACAGAAGAAACAAGCAATATCTTTATTGCTGGTAATTACGCATTACTAGAAACAATAATACTCATCGGGGAGACATGGCCAGGAGATTTTTCAATAAAATAGAATATGATAAATTGATTAAATAAAATTTGGGGAAAAGGTAAAAGCTACATAAGAAATTATTAGTTACACAAAATGCATATAACATAATTAGGAAAATATAAAGGGAAAAAATATAAACATCGTTGCACATATATACTGTTCATGTAGGCGCACTATAATTGTTTTTCCGTTACTGAAAGAGGGATGGTAGCAGATAGACAAAGTTGAATATGTTATGCCTCCTCAACATTACTATCATCCATGAGCACATCCAAGTAATACTACAGTGTGATATCTACTTTCGTAAACTGTATTGAAATGTGCGTATTAAAGGTAAACCTATAATTGCAACAAACGTGATGCGAAATTTTTAAATTTATTTCCGAAATCCTGCGTATAAAAAATGACTGCAAACAGTATTAGTGGAGGTAAAAATCACGTTGGCCTTTTTAATATATCCATCCTGCTTGGCTTATTACACACACACACACTTTTTTTTTTAATTTGTATTTTCCTTAGATTTAACCTTTCGTAAATATAGGTTTTTCTCTGTACAGTTCGATGAACTCAATTATTTGGACAATTTAACAGCAATGCACAAAACTAAGACAAGTTATGAACTGCGCGTTAGCTTAGACTGTTTTCGTACCGATTCAGGTTATCGCTTTTGATAGATGAGGAAATAGTTTCGCTATTGCATACTAATCCGAATCAGAAAAATTATGAAAATGAAGGAAGGACATTAAAATAAATATATACTGTACCTTTGGGAACCAACAGCAAATGAGGCCTTTAATATCCTTCTGGTCACAAGCATTTGGGCTGAATCGATTGAGAACTAGTTTGTGTTTTGATGAAAATACAAAATCCTTCAGCGAAAAAAAAATCTTTCAAGCAGCTGAACATCGGCAGTTATTATTCAGCTATATACAGTACGCATGTTTAACTTATATAGTCCTAATTGTCTAGGATAACCCAGATTATGTTGTATTTGATTTTATTTTTCATAATAAACTTCTTTATTGCTGCTAAATACGGTACATGTAGTAGAAACAATATTTCATTTGTATTTAAAATGCATTCGCGGTTGTTTTTCCCAGGTTTTCGACACCAGTGCACTTCGGATAATTGGGACATTTCTGAGTCATGTATTTGTACATGTGAGTTGCTGTAGACCCGCTAATTCCATTTCCTTTTTTCACTCAACAATGGAGCCTGTATCAAAGAACCTTTTTGGAAACGATCTGTTTCCAGTTCTGTTGATTATAGGGCATGCGAATATCTACTTCACTCTGACAAATACAGAATGCTGTAAAAGGCCCGAAATGTGTTTAATGTTGTTTGTGCAGGATGTGTGTTGTTCAGTTATTTTTGGCCACTCCAGGTGGGTACCTGGAAAGCCTGCCTATTGTCCGTCTACACCATGAGGATTTCGGCCACACAACTACGCTTGTACCGTGGCCAACCTCGTTAAATCTTGGAACTATTTAAAAGAATCTACTAAACGTATAGAAAAGCCACTTTACTTCACAGTTAATTATGAAATTGACAGTTCCCTAAGCAACTTTCGCTGTTTTTCTTTGCACTGTACTGTATATGCCACGCCGCGCAGTTAGCATTAGCATTAGTAGAGGCATTTGATGCAAGAAAGCAAGCTTATGCAGCATCAGCCAAAAAAAAAAAAAAAACAAAACAAAACAAAACCACTTCCACTTCACCCCTCTGTTCGTTCAAAATATCTGTCCAGCTGAGCCTTAAACTTATTTAGGCTATCAACTTACACGACAAGGGATGGAAGTCTGTTCAACCAACCAACCAACCAACCAACCAACCACTCGCTGGCTAAAGGCAAATTTCCACACGTCTATCCTACATCTGTCTTTCCTCAGTTTGAATTTATGCCCTCTCAGGTGATTATTCTGAGCGAGAGGAAGAATCCCATCAGCATTGAGCATACTGAAACCATTCAATACTTTATACACCTCTATCAGATCACCTCGCTGGTGCCTAGTCTCCAGACACTGTAATTTGCAAAACTTAAGCCTTACTTCGTAAGAGCACCCCTCTGTTCCATTCACTAATCTTGTTGCCCTTCTCTGTACACGTTCCAGCAGCTCTACATCCTTCTTGAAATGAGGCTTCCAGACCTGTATACAGTACTCTAGGTGTGGCCTGACCATTGCCTTATACAAGGGAATAATCACCTCCTTATCCCTGCTAGAAAAATTCCTATATATCATTGACAATACACCAGGAGCTACTCTTGCAGCCCGTCTGCACTGCTCAGAGAACTTCATATCTGCCTGCACAACCACCCCCAGGTCCCTTTCAGTCTCTACCACTGTCAGTGTAGTACCACAGAGTTGATACGTTGCTCTGGGGTTGCTGTTTCCCATGTGTAGTACTTTACATTTGTCAATGTTAAACTTCATTTGCCACCTCTCAGCCCATCTGCTCAACCTTTCCAGATCCTGTTGCAGCAGCATAGTGTCAGTAGTGTCCTTGACAACCCTGCCTACCTTTGTATCGTCTGCAAACTTCGACATTAAGCTTGATATACCATCATCAATATCATTTATGAATACAGAAAACAATAATGGACCCAACACTGAGCCCTGAGGGACTCCACTAATAACATTAGTCCACGACGAGCAGTGTCCATTGATTACCACTCTGTCTTCTCCCCCTCAGCCACCCCTTTATCCACAGCAGCAATTTGCCTCCAGTGTCACACTGCTCCAATTTGTGCAGCAGTCTTCCATGTGCAACAGTATCAAAAGCCTTTTTAAGATCCAAGTATGTAATATCAAAGTTATTCCCTGCATCCAGTTCCTTTGACTGCATCATAGTATCCAATCAAATTGGTCAGGCAAGACTTCCCCTTAACAAAACCATACTGTGTCCGAGCTATAACTGAAGTCTTGTCTAAATGATCCTGCAGTGCTTCTTTAACTAGTGCCTCCATTAATTTTCCTGGAACAGAAGTTAAACTCACAGGTCTATAATTACTTGTGTCAGCCTTTGATCCTCCTTTGTGAATTGGGGTCACATTTGTACATTTCCAGTCTGTGGGTACCTCCCCTGAGTCCAAGGAAGCTCTCATAATTATGGCTAAGGGTTTGCTTACTTCCTTTGCTGCCTCCTTTAATATAACTGGATAGATCCTATCCACCCCGGGTGCCTTTCTTGTGTTTATCTTTAACAATTTCTCCTCCACTTTACTCTCAGTTATTACAAGATTCTCTAGCTTACTGCTAGAGTTGAATACACCTCTGGCTTTCCCCTCGCTAAATAACTCCTCATGTGTGAATGTCAATGCAAAATATTCATTTAGTTTGTTAGCTACCTGAGCAGGATCATCAACAGTTGACCCATCGATATCAAGTGGACCAATCTGATTCATGCCCTTCCTTCTAGAGTTTACATAAGTAAAGAACTCTTTGCTGTTTTTCTTTGCATCCCTTGCCAAAGATTTCTCGTAATCTGCCTTCGCCTGCCTAACCTCCTTTGTAACTTGGTTACAGATCAACTTGTATCTCTCATAGGCTTCTGTGTCATGTGTTAATTTGTATGTATCCCATGCATGTTTCTTCTCTGCCATGTACCTCATCAGTTCATCTGACATCCATTTAGGCCTGAACCTTGAACAATATTTCTTAGTTGGTATGTAAAGCCTAGTAGCTTCCAAGATAAGTTCTTTGAATGCTTCCCATTTTGAATTTGCTGTTGGTAACATCATCAGTTAGTCCCACTGTATAGAATTTAAATACTGTCTCAGTCCATCGTAGTCGCCTTTACGAAAGCAATAACCCTTCCCTTTACCCCTAATGGTAGTTACCTCTTTGAGTAAATCCCACTTCAGCACACTGTGATTACTGCCACCTAGTGGTTCATTTATCTGCAGATTCTTAATGCATGAAGAATCACTGCTGATAATCAAATCAAGAGTATTACTCCCTCTAGTTGCCTCCCGAACATGCTGATGTAGAAAACAATCATCCAATAAATCCACAAAAGCCTTGCTAATGTGTGAGTGACTAGCTCCCAAATTCCAATCAATATCTGGGAAATTAAAATCTCCCATTATAAGACTCTCTGATTTACTTGCCCACTCTATTTCCCTGTACAGTTTCTTATTATACTCATCAGAGTCATTAGGCCTATAGCACACTCCTACTCTCAATTTTGATCTCCCAATGCTTATGTCACACCAAACTGACTCGACACTGCACTCTCCAGCGATGTCCACTGGCTTCACTTCCTTGGATTTTATGTATTTCTTAACTAATAGCATAACCCCTCCTCCCTTCTTATCCAGTCTATCCTTTCTGTAGACGTTGTACTCCCCAAATTCCAGTTCTGCATTCCTTATATCTGTGTGACACCAAGTCTCTGATATCCCAACAATATCTGCCTTTGATGTTTTGAGCAATACCTCAAATTCATCAAATTTATTTACTAAACTCCTAGCATTGGTGTTCACGCAAGTATACATGCACCTATTTCTATTCTTAGGTACACTAACACAACCCATGTGTTTACTTGTACCGCAATGACTCCCAGCAGTCTCTGAAATATCCTGAATCTTGTTTTTCAGGCTTCTGCTCATTCCAATAGAAGCAGTGCAAGAATCTCTTTCACCTCTGCCAGTGGCTACTGTTAATCTATTCGTCTTTGTATCCCCCCCAAGCTAGCAGTTTTCCGACCCACCTAACACTGCCTCGATAGCATCAGCAAATATTCTTGCACCCTTTCTATTTAAGTGTATCCCATCCCTGTAGAAGCAATCTCTCCTGTTAACAAGTACAGTTGCAGTGATATTATCATATGCAGATGTCACACACACGAGTCCACATAATTAGGAACGGGACCTTGACTTCACGTAAAGATGAGATCCTGCGACTCATGCCACTTCCCTATGCGGGTGGTGTAGGTGAAGAGTTGGTTCTGGCGGATGATAACAATCTACCAAACAGGGACGATATCCTCATCTTCTAACTTCTTGTTGGAGGATAAGTGTATGGATTGGCATGTCACTTTCTCAAACCTGAATTTCATCTAGCCTTTAATAGTGATGGCAAACCAAAGGTAGACGTGAAAATTTACCAACATTTGGTCACTCACGACTAATTATTCATTCATTTAGTTTAGTTGAATGAAATTTGGTTTATGGTCTATCGGCGAAAATGGTCATGTTAATTATGTGAAAAAGTATGCAGTATAAAAAATATTAGTAACGACCGTTTAATTGTAAGGTTTTTTTTTTTTTTTTTCGCGAGCAGGCCGGAAAAGATTCGTCATTGCTGTCCTTGTTGCAACTCATTCAGACTTTCGATGAAAGTTGATTAGCTGGAAAGAGAGCACTTACAGAAGTGGCTACTGATTCTCCAACTCTTTTATATCTTCATTTTATTGATGCATCGCAGATTCACAGGTACATATGGTAGTTGATGGGACATACTAACGTCGTCATCCCTGTACATGCAATCCACAAAGGCAACAAATTGCTCTTACAAGCTTACAGTACTTTGATTCTGATATGTCATGGTCCAGTAAAGTCGCATTTTCACTCTGGCATTACTCTGAACGTTTTGGCACGCATTTGATTGGACCTTAGCTTCAAATTAAAACATGAGGTACGTATATCAACCCATTTGTTTTGACTAGTGGTTTTTTTTACATTGGACATTTTTTGTTTGGGTGTGCCAATTGCAGGAATGAAAGGGCACTGCAGTGGATGCGCAGAAAAATTCTCAGTTTAAGCACTGCGCATGTAAAAATTAGTTGCTTTGTTAAAAAGTTCGTGTTTTGTTATTAGTTTACTAAATATATAAGTAATGAATGTAATGCCATAAATGTAATACATTTATGGCATTACATTTATTCTGTTATTCACAGAATATCTGCGAAATGCAGTTTGTTGCATTAAAATTTTTATTTAAAAAACAGTAGGAAAATGCATTACCTGAATTTGAGAGAATATTGCCCTGTGACTAAAGTGAAAAGAATTAATTATTTATATATTAGTTAATTAATTAGTAATTAAGTAATATATTTTTATTTCCATTTCTGTTAATCACCAATTCAATGAGGGGAAAAAAATGGGACACACGTTTAATGTAATGCTTTTCGTACATTATTTTTTTTTAAATATGTGCAATGATTATCGACCAATATAAATGAAAACAACCTAATAAACAACTGTTCGGTTCCTTTTTAAATGAATGGGAATTAACCAGGTTCCTTTCCCCCCCTCCTCATAGCGAAACTAGGACTGGAAATGATTCTTATTTTGAGCACTGAGATGGAACTTGAACTATTTTTAGGAACCTTTCTGTCATTGATATAAATTAAAAGAAACACAGTACAATAATTGAAGAGCAGTCGGTCCCCTGATTCTCTCCTACCCCTTCCTGGTCCTTAACTAGGGTGACCAGATGCTCTGTTTTTTTAGATTAGCCTTTGCACGTAGTACAGTTAGAAGAATTGCCGTCCTCCCGACACCAGATGGAAATATCTGAGTTCAAATCCCATCAATGACGGGAGGAATTTTTATGGGTCTTTTTCGCAATGTAGCTGACTTGTCGGTCTCAGACGAGAGTAGCATGGCTTTACCTCCCGGAAACTTGGGTTTTTCGTTCAGCAACAGCAGATAGACCACAAAACACACGTAACTTGCAGACATTATATACGGCGCAATATTTAGGGTTATTTTCACCATAATACTGAATTTTGCTAAGAATAACGGGGCGGCTCTAAAGGGAACTTGGCCCATATGGGAACAACCAATTCCAAAATGGGTAACAACGAGGATACTAATAAATATCCTACTAAAGCGGCGTTTTTAAATTGAATTGTGAATCTGATTTTTTTTCGTCATATCTCTTATATGAAAATGCGGCACTCAAGTCTTCTGTGGCTTCGACACGCGTGATGCGATTTGATTGTCTGCATTGCAATCGTGCATTATTTTGATGGGGTGTGCAAAAGTTATGATTTTACAATTTGAAATGTTTATTAGCAAATTATGTGCTATACATCATTCTACTAATTCAGAGAGAGCCCAGTTTAGTAAAAGAATGGTTTGGGAGTTAGTATTTCGGAATAAAATTTAATGACATCTGCAAAGGAGGCGAACTTGATCGGAGAATCTGTGAAATTGTGCCCAAAATCATTAATATATTCAAGAGTAGTGGATCTAGGGCGAATCCCCGGAGGAACACCCTTTGTTAAAACGTAGTAAAAGTGAATCCATTTAAAAAAATATATGAGAAATGTAATGTTTTTTTTTTTTTTTTTGCATTCGAGACCCGTTTCTTAGCTAGCTAAGCAACGGGTTTCGAATATCATGTAATTCTAGTTCGGTTAACAGTCTGTCACGGATCATCAAATCAAAACTATGCTTGAGATCAGTGCAGATTACGTCTGTGTAGGCCTCGTTCATTCTCGCAATCGTGTAGTGCCACAATTGGAATAAATTAGTATCATGGAACCCCGGGCAGAAAGCCTTAAAGAAGAGGAGAAAGCAATTTGTTAAAGTATGGTGTGATGTTAACAAGTGAATCGAAAATTTGGATTTTTTTTGGATTTTTTTTTTTTTTTTTTTTGGTTAAGAGGCAGAATGTATGCCGACGTTAACCAGTGCTTATAAATTCCCGCAGTTAAAGAGAAGAAACGAGCAGTTAAAATGAATTAAGTGGAGACGGTTTTTCCTTAGTCAATTAGTCATAGTCCTTAGTCAAAGAATATATGGTAGCTACGTGTATGAAGCGTGTTATGCCGATTTCAGAGCAACTTACCGGCATGTTACATAAAGCAGGAATATAAGATTTAATTATACTAGAATTGTGTGTGCGTAATCTTATTTTGAATTTCTTTTTAAAACATTATATACTGTATATATGTATTTAAGATGCATACTGGTATGCAAAATAACATCTGATATGTTTGGAAGACTGTGTAATCCTTAAAGTTCAATGATTATAGGCTTCGGATACTACAGAAAGAATGACACTAGCTACAAGGTGACTAATCGCAGTTTACTGCTAGCTTGTCCGCATCATGCATGATTAAGGGAAACTGATATAATTTGCGATGGTTAACTTGACTGATTTTCATTAGTTTCACTCATTTGGTAAGAGCAAGCTAGGATTAAAGCTGTGGTAGTTAAGCGTTATATTTTTTCTACAATATTTTTAAGGCAGAAACTGAGTTCTGTAGAAGAATAAGAAAACTTAAATCACGTAGTAATATGTAGCAAGTCTTGATGTAAAAGCTAATCATTAATATCAGGCCTCTTCTACAAAGGAAGCATGGTTCTTTTGACCAAAAGAAAACAAAAAATCGCAACTGAAAACAATTTTAAAAATTGTTTTATAATTTAAAGGAGCATATTTGCATTCACTTGTTTATATAGTACAAGCTGTAAGACGAGTATTCGTTAGCCCCTAACCTACTGTTGCAAACTTCTGTCTGACTGCTCTACGACAAGTCAGGATGACTTCAACCTGCCAATGAGAATGAATGATGAGAAACAACATCACTGGCATGATGTTGTTTCTTCTAAGTTCATTGGCATGATATCTCCATTACCACACTGTCCCGGAGAGCCGTGTGAACTATCACTTTCCATAGTTTCATTGCTTAGGTCTAACTGTGTGTTGAGACGGAAAGATGTTGATGGAGGTGACATGAAAGATGGCAGGGTCATTGATGTTGCTTGTGTTGAGGTAGGCGAACCAAGGACAGACAGAGATGGCACTGGTGGTAGAGATGGCATGCTGCCAAAAACAGCAGCCATTGCAGCTACATGTTTTTGCGTGAACTGTTTTTCAGCTTGTTTTACGTAGTATCCGTATAGTGAATTAATTTTACGCATAGTGAATTAACTTTTTGTCGCTCACATAACGGACGGTCGGCCCTTCCAACTGCTTTATTGAACTCAACAATTTGTTCTCTAGTCTGGTCATCTGGATATGGATCCTTTTCATAATAGCACTCTAATACTGTAAAATGGGCAGCTTTGAAGGTAAAACGCTCTCGCTTCGAAGGAATTAAATCACCAATTTTTGATATCATCCTTTTTACTCCTGAATTTGGACAGAACTGAGTTAGTTTCCATGGATTATTTTTACACGTTAAGTACCACATGTAGAAGGCATTATTAGTTCATTCTGACATATCCTGGGTCTGGAATATGTTTGTGAATATGTACCTGGGATATGTATCTCCTCTGAAAACCTACTTACATACGCTTGATTCATTTTTGTCATTTCTGCAATCATTCTGCTTGATGTTATACCTCATGACAAAATTGCGGATTTCTGATAAGACTGCTATCTTTCCTTTCTTCTTCAATTCTTCTAATGCAAAACATTCATCTTGCAAAAGATCTAACTGATTAGCCAGACACTGGATTGGAATACACCGAGAGCCTTCTCTGCTTGTATATATTTGGTTATGTATTGTGTGGATGTTTTCTTTCCCAGAATAAGTGGCGGAAACTAATGATGATGAGAAGAAAGAAGAGAGGGGAATTATAGAATTATAGTAGAGGGGAACTGGGCAGCTTTGAGGTACGTGAAGAAACTACTGATGCTGTTGCTTATGGAGATACATTTCCATTTTGGGTATTACCATTGTTTGTTACACCATCACTAGCAGAATTACTACTACTTTGTGGTGGTCTGGAATATGTTTGTGAATCATTCTGTTTATAGAATGACTGCATAGGGGGTTGTATGTCTGAACGAGTAGGGGCATTAGTAAAGGCATACGATGCAAGAAAGCAAACTTATGCAGTATCAGCCAAAAAAAAAAAAAAAAAAAAAATCTCCCACTTCACCCCTCCATTCGTTCCAAATGCCTGTCCAGCTCAGCCTTAAATTTATTTAGGCCATCAACTTCCACAACAAAAGATAGAAGTCTGTTCCACTAATCAACTACCCGCCGGCTAAAGGCAAATTTCCGCACTATTCTTGGGCACTTGGCCCAATGATCTGGACCTGTTACTTTGGAGACTGTTATGTCCAGAACTTGAAGTATGTTCTTTGTCATGGGCACTTTTTCAGGTACCTGGATGCTGATGAAAATTATGACTGGCTATATATTTGATAAACCGTGAGGTATGTGAATTTGAATGGGATCTTCCGGATTCTACATCTAACCTATTCATCTGATAAAAAGCCAAGATGACCTGCTCTTTAGTTATCCCACTGTTACGCAGCCTACGGATCAGTTCAATCTGTACAAGAGAAAACAAAACCATGACTGTTAGTAGCGGAGGAATCTTGATCATCATGAACTTGAGATGAGTTACATTAAAACATTTAGACTCCGCATTTTTTTCCAAATAGATTTTAGTTTCATTCTTCCAACTCTTACTGAGGCAATATCTATATATAGGTCTAACAAACGGCATCCAGTGGACATCACCGTTTGACATAATCATTATACAACGGATTCGGAATATCTCAACCCATAATTTACTCCATCACAATAAACATCTTTAGTATCCACTTGTGTTTAGTAAAATACAAAAACATTGAAAATGTTAAGGATCAGAGACAATCTCGCCTCTAACGTATAAGTGCTATTTTTATCTGCCTTTTCCGACTAGTTGAACAGGTAAATCGCCAAAAAGGCTTCAGGTCATGAAACTAATGATCCAAAAGGACACTATTCTCGATGTTGTTTAAGTAATTTTATACGCTGCTTGCGATTGCTTTTTTTTTACTTCTTTACACAAATGGGAATATGCAACTCAGTTTTATTCCGAAGGGAATATTTTATATATTTTCGAAATTCTTTGTATTTATCGCCCAATAATTTTATTAAACCAGTGGGATATAGTATTTGGTGGCATAGTATTTAGGGTAAGGCACCACCAGTGGTGGCCTATATCTGCGCCTCACGTACTCAGATGGAATGCAGAACTACTGCAAACGCCAGAAAAAAGTGGTCTAGTTTATGCAGTATTGTTTTGTTCTGTTGTTGTGTCTCTGGCTGCTTGGTCGCAGGGCCCCTAGATAGACCCTACGTTCCCCGCCACCACCACTGGGAGGTGAGCCAGACTGCTCGTCATACTCTGGTTGGTCTCCGCCAGGGTCGCCTGAGCTATCTGAATGGAGACCAAGTTAAAAGAAAAAAAAAGGGAAGAGAGTACAAGTGATGGGTAAAAGGAGGATGAGGAAAGAAGGCTTTCTCCAGGGGAAAGAAGAGAGAAGTAGGAATCACTCCTGGTCTGTGGGCGATTCCTAGTTCTTTTTTTTTTTTTTTTTTTTTTTATGAAAACCCCAAACACGAAAGGTCTCAAAAACCTATAGTACTTAGTACCGTGCATAGGTTGAAGGAGAAGTATGGGGAGAGAGGAATGCCGGAAACTTTGCTCTAGAGACTAAACATGGGTTTCACCACTTCAAGCCTCCAATAAGCAAAGTGGTGGTATTTCACCGGTTGATGAAAGTCATCTACCACCTATTTTCGTTCCAAACGGCGCCAGGGGTTTACCCCATCTCCACGTAGTACACATTTTCGTGTGATACAGTACACTGTAAAGGCCAGAGATTTAAAACTCTATGGATATTGTGATGTGTAATGTTTTGTACCGTTGTTCAACTGGGCTTTTAGCCGTTGGGCCTCTAATGGGACCCGCCGTTGCCCCACTTGGCCCCGTGGAGGAAAACCAGGTACACCCAGTATAGTTATATTTACTGTGGCAGGTCCTGCCACCTAATTTCCACATATTTCAGTGGTTAGGACCTTTAAAAAAAAAAAAAAAACTATAATTTATGCTAAAAGGGGGTAGGCCGAATGGTAATAGGGTTGTTGCATGGTTGACTTCAGTTTTTGAGTGTGGGTTTGGAATAATTTTGGTTTCATTAGACATGGTCGCAAAATTAGAGAGAGGGTGGGAGAAGGTGACCCAAGATGGTCAGTGAGCCATGCCCCACCAGATGGAAGAAAATGGGGTGGGGAGGAGACAGTAGACTTCTCCTCCCCCCCACCCAGGAAGCAGGAAGAAAGTATCGGGCTGTAGTTTTCTGCCAATGGCCTTGGCAGCCAAGTGCAGCAATAGTCATGTCTGGTGTCTCAGAGATCACAGCCGCTGGTGTTGTTGTCAGGTTCAGAAGATGTGTAGAGTCAAGTCTGACTTGTTAAACACTGGTGTCTTCCACTGTAGAGGGATCTTGAAACAGGTAAGCAGTGGACTTCGTCGTGTCCGGTTCTGGTCCTGTTGCGGTAGGTTCTTAGTGTGGTTAACTCAATCTTTCGGTTTGACTGTTTCTGTTCAATTAGGTTGAATTGTTTCATTCAGTTACTGGCTTTAGTTGTGTTGAATAGCAATAAGTGGCCTCCGCGTAGAAAACACCTCTTGCGCAAACTTCGTGAAGGCCAGGAACTCCTCTCTCGAGTCTAGAATGTGATGCTCCAGTCCTGCTGATAAATATGTGAGTTCCGTCATAAGTTGACAGCGGAGGTCCTCATAATGATCGCAGCTGAACATAATGTGGGACCATGTTTGTTTCCACATGTACAGAGGGGATCTTCCTTTATTCAAAAATAGGTTAACTTAACGTTGAAGGCACCATGGCCCGTCAGGATAAACGTTGTAAATAGACCTGACGTAGCCGAGTGGTCAGGAGCGGGAGTGCATAGCACGCGTTCCTTGAGTGACCGGGGTTCAAGCCCGTGACTACTAAATACGATAAATATTTGTATTGACGATTTATTGTAAACTCTACTGACTTGGTTGTCGTGCCGGAGTATAAACAGAAAATTTATTTATTTATTAGACCTGGGTGGAACAGGTCTATTTACTTCTAGGATACGCGTGTATCCTAGTAGGATACACGCGTCCGACTGTAGGCAGGAACTTCTCGGTAATTTCTCCTTTTGTTGAAGCAGACCACTGTTCCTGCTGCACATGATTCTAAAGTCTGGTCCTTTCTTTTCTTCTATTCCCTGCTAGGTTGGTGTATTCTCCCAGAGTTTAGGGTAATCCTTTGGTCAGGTAATACATTATTTCGCAGCGTATAACTTCTAGGTCCAGGGGGCAGGACTCGGAGGGCATGCGTACTAACAATACGACAGGCACGGGTAACAATACGACAGGCACCAGGAGAATTGAGCGCTGTATGGTGTCCAAGATCTTTTTGTTAACAACCGTTGTGGCCCTATGGAACCACACGGGGTAAGCGTACATAATCACCGGGGGTAAAGAAGGCTTTATAGTACAGTATTAGCATGCGTTTTTTTGAGCCCCCTAGTCCTTGTTATTCTGGCTATTAATCCGGCATATCTTATTTTTTCTCTCAAGTATTTGAGATGAGGGTGGAAGGACAGATTGGCGTCTAGAATGATACTTAGATGCTTCAGTTCGGCGACTAGTTGTCTGGCTATGGATTTTAATTTGTGGTGGTCGTCTTAAGTTCAGGCTGCCGTTAAACAGTATATATTTTGTTTTTGTAGATGATATTTTCAAGAAGTGGACAGTGGCCTAGTCTTGAAGGAGTTGAAGTGCTTGGTTTGCTTGAATTTCCATTTGTGCTCGGCTTTTAGCAGCAACTGTCAGTTTTAAATCATCTGCGAAGGCGTGGGAATTTACTTCTCCCAGGTCTAGGATCATATTCCAGAGCAATGGCCCTAGAACTGAACCATGGGGCAGCCCCTGTAGAGTGATCTGGTCAACTTATTATATGGTGTTATTACCTGGATTTCTCTGTTGGTTAGGTAGGATTCCATAACTTTGTACAAATTGATAAGACGCGTTTGCCCCTCTGTCTAGCTAGGACGCTCGGCCACCAAATAGCATCGAACGCCCCAGCGAAATCGACTGATATGGCAAGGAAATATTTTTATAAAACCCATTGGCTGGCCTCAAAAGGCCACTCAGGGCGTCGATGGTAAGTTCCTTGCTTGAATGCGTATTGTTTTGGCATAGTTTGTCCAGCTATTTCGTAGTGATGAGTTATTATTTTATCTATCAGCCTTTCGAATAGCTTACTTGACACTGGGAGCAGGGCAACTGGCCAATAAGAGTCCGACTGTTCTGGAGGCTTTGAAGGATTCTTGGGTATGAGTTTCACGGTTGCAAGTTTCTAGTCAGCTGGGTAAGTTCCTGTCCTTCGGCATACGTTGCAAAATATAAGGAGTAGTTCCGGAGTAGGGTCTACTACGTTTTTTTATAATTTCTGGCTCCAGAAGATATGAGCCGGGATATATTCTATTCCTTATGAGGGCCACAGCGGCATGCAATTCCTTCATGGCGAAGGGCTGTTCTATTTGCTGTGTTTTGTATACATATCTGTACCTGTTCCGGTAAGGTTGGGACAAAAAAACAAAACAAAACTATTATATTTAGGCCACCCGAATAATTAAATTCATCTGCCGTGCTGTGTCTTATGTCTGTTAATTGCGTGTGTTCTATGGTCGATTTGTCTGTTTGCTGGACGAAGTTTCTGGGAAAAAAACTTTGCTGTCTACACCTAAGACCAACTAACTCAGCCACCGAGTGAAAAAAGCCCATTAAAATTACTCGCGTCATCGACGGGATTCGAACCCTGGCCTTTTTCACCCGGTGTGGGGAGGACGGTGACAATACCACTGTGCTAACCACGCAGACGGTAAAGTTGGTACAGCTGGTTCATGATAATCTGGTTGAGTATGTTATTGATGGATTGTTCCCAGGTTAGTGGCTAGTGTGCCCTGCGGGGTTCGAGTCGCATTTATGATTTCTTCTCTGGGGAGTTTGTTAGTAATAACTTTGTAGACTACTCCCCAGGGATCGGTGTTTCAAGCTGTACTGACCAGGTGCTCCCAGGCCTTGCTTTTGCGTATCAGGTCCGTGTAGCTGTTTCTAACAATCTTGTATCTTTCCCTTAACAGCCTTACTTCTGGCCCCCGGCCAGATACGTCTCGTCCTTTGAAACTCTTTTCTTGCCCTTATGACCTGCTTTCTTAATGTCTCTTTCTCGAGCCCACCAGGGGACAGCGCTCGAGGTTGGAATCTTGCTCTTCATGGCTACTTCACTAGCGTTAGTGATAATTTGTGACCCTCCTCTGGATCTCATTTGGGTCAAGTCGTTGGTCATCCTCCATCCAATGCCCTGCCAAGTGGCGCAGCAGCCTCCCAAAGAGTTCCCGGTCAGCCTTGTTAACCGCAAAACGGTTCATCATGCGTTTAACTACTGAGGGATAAGTAAAGTGTAAAATGTGTTTATGATCTGATGGCACCAGGAGTTTCCCCCATCTCCACATAGTATAATTGTCGTGTGTTACAGTACACTGTAAAGGTCAGAGATTTAAAAGTGTATGGATATTGTTAAGTGTAGTGTCATGTACCATTGTTCATCTGGCCATTTAGCCGATGGGACCCACCGTTTCCCACACTTGGCCCCGCGGAGGCGAACAGATACACCAGTATTTTAAGCAAGTACTCTGGCAGGTCCTGCCGTCTAGTTTCCTGTGATTTCAGTGGCTAGGACCTTAAAAAATGCGGTAGGATTCAGCGCTGAAAGAGTTAGAAGCCGAGAGGAATACTTATACAATGGAATTTGAAAGTTTTAAATTTAGACTGTGTAGGGTTTACACTGTGAAAGTGAACAGAGTAGGGGTATACTGGAGGGAGGAAACAGGAAGAGAGGGGTCGATTCGATAGAGGAGGTGATGGGCAGAAAACCCACTACACTATTATTATGGGGGACTTCAATGCTAAGGTTGGAAAAAGACAAAACAGCACAGAAAGGGGAACTATAGGAAATTTTGGAATTGGTGAAAGAGGTGAAAGACTTGTGGAATTTCCAGAATCTCAAGGACTGTCAGTAATGAACACTTTTTTTCAAGGAAAGGGTGAATAGAAAGTGGACATGGAAGAGTCCAAATGGATTAACTACTAATGAAATCGACTTCATCCTCACTAACAGAAGATATATTGTGAATGATTTTACCGTCCTGAATAAGGTAAATGTTGGAAGTGATCACAGAATGGTAAGATGTACACTTGATATAGATGTAGGAAAGGAAAAAACTGACTCGAGTAAATAATACAAAGGTCTTTGAGATAACAGAAGAGGAGAAAAAGCAGTATGTACTGGAACTTAAGAACAAGTTTGAGCTTCTGCAGACTGCTCAGGACCAAGATATCGACGAGGAATATTACAACTTTCTGAAAGTGATAAAGCCCAAGAAACCTATAAGGGAAAAAGAAATCCAAAGAACAAAAAAATTAGTCAAGAAACACTTGTCATGATGAACCGAAGACGACAAATGAAAAGCAAGAAAAACACTGACAGGGATAAAATTGAGTATACTGAGTTATGCAAAGCCATTAGAAAGAGACTCAGAGAGGATATAAGAAAATTTAACACAAAAGTAGAACAAGCATTAAGGGAAAACAAAGGATTTAAATCAGCAGCCATGTAATCAGCAGCCCAGTAATACAGAATGACAAATGATACTGAAACTGAAGAATAGCGATGGTGTACTTATAAACAGCAGAGAAGGCATAATTCAAATAGCAGAAGACTACTATAGAGAATTATACAAGGAGCAGGGGAATGATGCCAGCAGTGGGGGAGATGGATTGCAAAGTAGCAACACATACGACATACCCAATATTCTTCCGGATGAAGTAGAACAGGCATTGAAGAAAAGGAAGAATCAGAAAGCCCCGGGGGAAGATGAAGTTACTGTAGAGTTGTTAAAATTGGGAGAAAGAGACATAACACAAAAACTGGCAAGACTCTTCACAAAGTGCATTAGAAAAGGTGTGAAACTTAAAGGTGTGGAATAATGCAATCATAGTTTTGCTGCATAAGAAAGGAGATAAATTGGAAATTATAGACCAATTAGCTTGTTATCCCACATCTACAAGTTGTTCACAAGGGTCATTACTAACAGATTAGGAAGAATACTTGATGAAAATCAACCGAAAGAGCAAGCTGGCTTTAGGACAGGATTCTCAACTATGGATCACCTTCACCTAATATCATAGCTAATGGAGAAAGCAAATGAATATAAAACACCCCTCAGCCCTTGCGGGTAATCCTCACAAATAGCGCAGAGTACTCTTGACTTTCTTTAATAATGCTTTACAGATGTTAGGTGGTATTATGCCCCTTGACCTGTTTATTATATACAGAGCAATGACTCATCGTTTGAGAAAGGGCCTTGCTACGGAAATATTGAGGATTTCCTGAAATCCAGCAAACAACTTAAAGATAGAAAAGACCAGAATTTTTGGAGGAACTTGTAAAAGTGTGGCAAATACGTTGGGAAGAAAGTGAGCACGGATTTGTTACAAGGAAATTTGTTCCTAGTTGGTTTTGTTTCAAAGATTCAAGTTTTCCCGTGGTTTACACTGTGAAAGTGAACAGAGTAAGGGGTATACTGAAGGCTGGAGGGAGGAAACAGGAAGAAAGGGGTCGATAGAGGAGGTGACACCTGTGGTGTTCAGGCACATGTCCCACCAGGAGGGAGAAGGGGGGGAGACGGCGAAACTATCCCTTCTATGACCACATCTTATTTACTTACAGGTCATGGTTTCCTCAGTTCTATGCTCTTTGAAAGAGGATTGGAACCTGATCCTTATTGCACCTGCGGAGGCTTGGAGATGTGGGACCATGTACTTTTCCATTGCCTATTATACTCGCAGGTCAGATTGGACCTACAAACCGCGGTTCCAGATCTCATGGAGGCTAATGTAAACATACTTATGGAAAATAAAAGTAATTTCAAGGCATTAGAGATTTTCTCTACCTTAGCTTTGAAGAAGAGAATTGAGCTGAGAGCTCAAACTGCTAGGCAATTCACTTAATAGATCTTGAAAATCTTAATTAATAGAATGGAAATCGGCTTTAGAACCACAGTATAAAACAACGGGGTGCTATTTCTAGATCTAGTGTGACTATTACTAGTCTCACTGACTTCTTTGTCGTGGACTTCAGGCGAAATGCGTTCGACGGCTCTGTATACTATAGACATTTCTGTTTTGAACAAAACTGGAGACAGTCGAACTTCCTGTTTTTTCTATGTTGGATATTATCTATTGGACACGTCTAATCCACTTTGGAGACTGAAGCAATCATGTACTAATTACAATTAAACTACAGCTATGATTTTGTGTAAGTGGCTCTGAGGTGAGGACTTGTAAAGAAGTTTGGGAGAAGACTTAAAATGTAAGATACTGTTTCGGTTGCCGTTGTTTGCCCGAGTTGGGCCTTGGCAACAACTAAATGTTTATATTGTAAATAGTATATATGATGTAATGTTAAAAGCCATACTCGTTTTGGTGTGCTACTCCAGGGCTTGCTTGGACTTGGCATTATTATCAGTAAGCTGAAGTAGTGATAAATGTTAAATTGATATAATTTAAGCATTGAGTGCCATGTTTACCTAAAAATAGGTAGGTTACTACTATGGGTAACTATGGGACTATTTTTATTTTTTTATTATTATAATCTTTTTTATTTATTTTATTTTTGCTGGCTTCCAGGTCTGGGCAACCTGGGAGCAGGATTGCTGGCACCCACCGGTATTGCACTACCTCCAGTGGGTGCTGGTTTTTGTGCACATATAGAATAGTAGATCCAGGCCAGTTTCATCTTTCCTTGGGACGGGCACCAGGCGGCAGCTGCCCAGGAGAAGTGGCCTAGAATTTGAGAGAACGAAGGTGGAGATGGGCTACCGCCTTGGAGTCTCTCTCTGACTTTCTTTCGGAAGTAGGCGAAGTGTGGTGTAAAAGACATCTTTTTTTTTGTCTAAAACGTTGAGGTGTTTTAGTTCAGTGGCAAGTTTTATTGTGGTTCCTTGAATACGGATATCTGGGGAGGTGTCCTAATGTCCAGAGTTCCCTTCAGCAGGATGGAGCAAATTTTGTTCGGGGATATATGTAGGTTATTTTGTTCCACCCAGTTTTGTAGTATGGCGATTGCATGGTTTGTTGAGATCTTCAGCTGTGCTCTTGAACCTTCTACATGCATCGGCGTAGGCTTGTGATACGACGTCACCAAGGTCCAGCGTGAGGAAGCCGTTGAGAACCACGTTCCAGAGTAGTGGACCCAGGACAGACCCCTGCGGCATCCTCTGTGAATTCGGCGTGAGACTGTGAAGTAAGGAGCTTGAACCATGACAGATCTATCAGAACTGTCTTGATACAATTATGTAGGTTTACAGGCAGGTTAGCCTCGTGGAGTCTGCCGAGGACGCTTGGCCACCACAGGGTGTCAGACGCCCCGGCGAAGTCAACCGCTATGAGAAGGAAATATTTGCGGTTTGTGGTTGTTGCTTGGTTGAGGGTATTTTATAGGGCATCTTGAGTGGAGAGACCTTTCCTAAATCCGTACTGATTTTGTGTTTGTAGGTCAGAATTTCAGTAATGGGTTCCAGAGGAGGTGTTCCAGTAATTTACTTAACACTGAGAGGAGTGCAATAGGTCGTGAGACCCGGGAGGTCCTGTTGTTTAGTTAGGCCCTTGAGGATGAGGCGCAGTTTTGCCTTTCTACACTCTAGCGGGAAGAAACCTTCTCTAAGGCAGTGGTTGAAGAGATCTCTGGAATGGTCCCAACGGATTTTTTAATTATCTCGGGTTCGAGGTAGACTGCTCCCGGAGACTTTGTTGCTTAATTTCCCACCAGCAGTGTCCAGTTCAGTTCTAGCGAAGGGGTCCTTATCTACAGTTGTGCTGAAAACATTGTTTAGTTCTCAGAGTACTTCTTGTTCCGGGGTATGTGGAGCGACTTCCTGGTTGCAAAAGTGACCTCCTCCCTGGGGAGTTTGTTCATTGTAACCCCTGTAGACAAGTACCCAGGGGTAATGATTTCCATTTGTGGAGACAAGGTGCTACCATGTCCTTCCAGAGTTCCCACGTTGTACAATACTGATTCTGTAAAGAAAGTTTCTGAGAAGTCGTCTAAAGTTAAAAATATTAAAGCAAGTAGTGTTTTAAGTAGTGGAGGTAGTGGTGCAATGAGTACTGTTAGTGTGAATACTAAAGCTGGGACGTCTTGTAAAGCTGATTCTCATATCCAGGTAGGTGGTGTGGAAAACGTAATTAAAGTTGGCTGCATGGTTGAACAGGGGGTGCAGTTAGAAGAAGATGTTGCCGTAACAGATTTCACAAATGATTTGTCAAATGGTAAGATAACTGATTTTCCGGATATTCAGCCTGATAATATGGTTTCTGATGTAGATAGTTTTTATTCGGAATCGGGGAGAAGAAGTACAGGCACAAATGTTCGTGAGAGTGAAATAATTGTTGCTAACATACAGAGGCAGAGGTACCCTGACGGGTCTACTATTTTTGAGCTTGTAACAAAGTTGAAGAAAAAAGTTATTGACTACATGACTAGTGAAAATAATAAAGTGACTAAAGCTGCAACTAATTTCTTACTTGACGTATGGATAGACATGGAGACTATATCAACAGCATTAGTCATTGACAATGAACGTCTTAAAACAAGGGTAGAGGAGATGGAGGTGCGTGCCAGTTTATTAGATGACATTGTAAGAGGGCAGCCTTTTCTATCTAATGTTGCAGAAAAAAAGGGGACTTATGCGGAAAAGGTTAGGGCTGGATTCAGCCAGCCTCAAATAGGTGAACAGGTAATATTAAATGATATCTGTATGGTGGATAATAACAGGAAGTTGAGCAAATGGCAAGATTAAATAATAAGGTTATTTTCAGGGCTGAGGAGTCCTCAGAACAGTATAAGTCAAGTCAGGAAGTCAAAGAGGTTATTGTTAACACATTAAGGGAAAAGTTTCAAGAAATAAAAATTAGAAATCTAAGAGCTATACGAAATAAAGGAGTCTTAGTTGAAACAGATAATGATAAGGATTTGGATAAACTCAGTAAGGCAGAGGTATTTTTTCAAAAGGGTATTAATCTGGATAAAGTAAAGTTACAGAACCCTACCATCTTAGTGTATGATGTACCTAAGGAATTAACTCAGGAGGATATTATTAGGGATTTATATAAGAAAAACCTTCAAGATTATGGATATGAGGAGCAAGAGGTCAGAGAGGGCATTGTTTTTAGATTTAGTAACAGTTCCAAGGCAAGGTTTAATAATTGGGTGATTGGGGTAGCTCCTCATATGTTGCAAAATTTGATGTGTAATGACAGGTTGTATTTTGGATATACGTCACACAAATTCAGGCGTTTTACAGTTGTGACTAAATGTTTTAAGTGTTTGGGGTATGGCCACTCTATACAACACTGCACACACAAGACTGCTTTTTGTTGATTGCCCAAATAAAAATAAAGATCCATGTTGTGTGAACTGCAAGCGCAGAGGTAGAGCTTATGATCACTCATTAAGGAGTAGTAGTTGTCCTGAGTACAAAAAGGCCCTAGAGTTCGCCAGTACGCGTACCTGTGATGGATAACTGTAGTACTTTTAATGTGAATGGTAGTTTTCAACATAAAGATGAAGGTAGTGTGCTTAAGTTGGTTCAACTCAATGCCCAAAGATGTCGTGCGGTTACTGATGAAATTAGAATGGTGGCCGTGCAAGAAAGTGTTGACATTTTGTGTATGCAGGAGCCGTATGTTGGTTCCTTTGCACATGGACATAAAATTGTTGGTTTTCCTGCTGATGCCAGAGTTATAAGTGTAGTTGATGTGAAACCTAAAACAGCAATTGTGGTCTTTAATAAGTTATTGCAGGTAACTGTCCTCTCTGGGCTGTGTAGTCAGAACTCAACATGTGTGAACATTAGTACTCCTAGGTTGACTTTTAATTTAATATCTCTTTATTGTCCTCCAAGTCACGAAATTGTTAATTCTATCCATTATATGGAAACTGTTTTCAGTGAAATTGGTTGTAGTAATTTAATTATTGCATTGGATTCCAATGCAAAGTCTAACTTATGGTTTAGCGGCATGACTGATCAGAGAGGTCGCTTAATGGAGGACTTTATTTTAATGAATAATTTGTGTGTAGTCAATATATCAGGTCAGCCTTATACTTTTAATAATGTTCATGGCAGGTCGAATATTGATTTGACTATAGTTACTCAGGGGTTATCCAGACGAATCTGTCATTGGCTTGTGAAAACGGACTATACGAATAGTGATCATAGATCTTTGGTTTTTCATATTAATTTGGCTGATTTAAATACTTCTTTAGATTTTGATAATTTTGAATTAACTAGATTTACTTATAAGAAGATTAACTGGTCTAGTTTTGCACGGTCAGTGGCTTTAGATTTTTCAGGAGACAATATGGTTAATTTGAATTTTTTAAATGCTTGTGAGTATGCTGCTTTCGTTCAGTCTTCATTGCTTAGAGCCCTCAGTTGTGCCTCAAGAAGACAACGAGTTAAGAGGCGAGTTGTTAATTGGTGGAATGCGGAATTATCCAGGTTAAGGAAAGAAGTATTTTTATGTAGGAAGGCATATCAGAGGTATAGGCGGTGGGGGCTGAATGAGGCTCAATTTTATCATGCATGTTATAGGAATAAAAAGAAAATTTATTATAGGACTATTTATGAGAGTAAATTAAAGGCTTGGAGAAATCTAGTTACTAGTGTGGGCAATACAGATCCTTGGGGATTAATTTATAAACTAAGTATGAATAAAGTAAGACCTGGAGAGATAATGAATACCGTAATCGTCAATGGAGTGGAAACAACTGATTGGATTACAACAGTGCAGGCAATAACATCGGAGTTGTTTCCTCATGAGGAAGAAGGGGGGGGAGACAACAGAGCAAGACGGAATCAAGGACTCTAATGTAACATACCTTGGGTCTGTTGATATTAGCCTATTTACTTTAGAGTAATTGAGAGCCGTTTCTAAGAAAATTAACATTTCCAAAGCCCCAGGAATCGATTTAGTAGAGAATATCGCTGTTCTTAAAATGATTGAGCTTTATCCTAACATCTTGTTAAACTTGTATAATAAATGCTTACTTCAAGGTACCTTTCCTGGGATCTGGAAAGTTGGTTTGATCAAGCTGTTAGTTAAGCCGGGTAAAAAACCAAATGACCCAAGAGGGTATAGACCAATTTCGTTATTGGCCAATCTTGGCAAAGTGTTTGAGAGATTGTTATTTTTAAGATTGAACCAAGTCATGGATAAAAATGGTTTGACCCTGCCTTATCAGTATGGTTTCAAGAGAGGGCATTCTACGGAGGATGCCATTAATGATCTCATGAATTTCACCAACCAGGCAGAGGATAAGTATGTGTTAGCCATCTTTATAGATTTTACTGGAGCTTTTGACATGGTGTGGCACGAGAGTATTCTGTCTGCATTAAGGAGTATGCAATGTCCAGACTTATTGTATAGGACGATACAGAGTTATTTGTATTGTAGGAAAATTATACTGAAAGCTAAGCATCTACAGTTTAATAGGAATCTTTCGAGAGGGTGTCCTCAGGGGTCTGTATTGGGCCCACTTTTTTGGAACTTAGTACTTAATTTATGGCTAGAACAATCAATTGAAAATCTGCATAAGATTGCTTATGCAGATGATTTGGTTTTATGTATTACTGGTAAATCCAGGGCTGTGCTTGAAATAAGAGTGGCCCAGGTATTAGAAAGTCTAGTGTCGTGGGCTGATCTGCACAAACTATTGATATCTACAACTAAAACTGTTATGATGCTTCTTAAGGGGAAACTAAATTATGCGCGACCGCCAAAAGCTTTAATTAAGGGGAGGCAGATTCCCCTAGTATCTGAGGTGAAATATCTAGGTATAAGAATTGATGATAGATTATCGTTTTTCCCACATTTAAACTACTTACACGAAAAAATTAAAAAATTTAGTGCAGCAATAATTCGATTAACACGGTCAGATTGGGGGTTGAAAAGGAAAGTTTTAAATTTATACTACAAGGCAGTCTTTTTACCCATAGTTGCGTATGGAGCATCAGTGTGGTACTTCAGAGTTACTAACGTTAAATTTAAACAGAAATTGTTATCGATTCAGCGCTCAATGCTTTTATGTTATTTCTAATTTGTGCAGAACAGTCTCAACGAATGCTATGCAGGTTTTGGCCGGGCATTTGCCTCTAGACTTGTACATTGTGTATCGGGCAATTTGTTATGCCTTAAAAAAAGGCATAGTGGTTTCTTTCATGAATATTACATCTGATGTCACTATAGAGATAGCTAAAGCTAAGAAAAATGTTCTAACACAGTTGATTGGTATGTGGCAACAGAGATGGGATCTTAGTGCAACTGGGGAGGTGACTAGATTGTTTATTCCAACAGTTAAATTTACTTATGATAGTAACAACAAATGGTTTTTTCCTTCTATGGTAACATCGTTTATTTTAACTGGCCATGGCTCATTAAATTTTAAACTACATTACTTGGGTCTAGTCAGCTCTCCTTTATGCACTTGCGGTCAACCTGAGACTTGGAGTCATTTATTATATGATTGTAGTTTGTATGTTCAACTTAGAGAAAGGCTAAAAGTGAAGATTGGTAATTTAGTTAGAGGCTGTGAAAGTGACTTTATTGCTAATCAGGATAAATTT